>NW_009704016.1:71173-79033 GCF_000703405.1 Apaloderma vittatum
GTGCCTAGATCTGTCAAAAGCTCCATAGCTCCATGAAAACTTTCAATCCAAACTCAAGTTGGTGGATAGCTGCTTTACCAAAGTGCCCAAGGGAGGCACAGAATGTTTAGAGTGCTCAAATTGTGCATTTTGGGTGCTGTATGCCAGACTGAATCTCACTGATGGCACATGTCGTGTTTCCTGGTTCAGCAAATACCTCAGTTGTGGCATGTGGGACTACATAGCCCATTATTATTAATTGCACAAGGAAAGCACAAGATGATAATTCCCCAGGGAGAAAAAAAAAAAAAAAAGAAACCTTCTTGTAAACAAACAGATGTCTTCAATGATATGATGTGCATCCAGCCAGTTATCCAGATCTAGTTCAGGACCACATGAGACTATCCCTCAATTGAGACCTCACCCCTCAAATGAAACCTTAAGCGAGGCTATGTGAGGTCACCAAAGGCTCAGGTGTGAAGAACAGTGGGAGATTGTGCTAACCGACAGTGAACGCTGCTAGAAGGATCTAGCTCTCTCTTGCAGTAGCAAATGCAAATGTGAATCCTCAGGATCGACTCTTTACGAGATAAAACTAAAAAGGAAGGATGCTTTTCATTCAGAGTTTCATGTTTTAGCATGACAGAAAAATAGAAAAAGAATTTAAAAAGCTTTATTGTTGTTTCTTAGCTTTATTTACAGTTTATTCCTTTACCCATTCAATAATGTATTTACCACTCTAAATCTGGAGACAAAAACTTGGCTTCACACTAGCTTGAAGAGATAGGTTCATTGCGCTCAGTGCAACAAGGTCACATTATATGAGGATACTGCACTGGCATGAATTTAAGGCAGCTCCAAGTACAAGGTAAATTTTATATATCAAGAAAGGAAACAGGAAGTGCTACTGTGCCAAGTGTTCATTATCCCAGACCAACTCAAATTTGCTTTTCAAATCTTCATTGGCTTTCTGACAACACAAGAAAACAGTTAGATACACAAGCCACACAAGCCACTGCTGAATATCTAGCAAATAAGTTTAGCATCTTCCTTTAGATCTCAGTGGATGGAGTAGTTTGTCACTTCCATGCACCCACCCTTGCATGCCATGCTAACGCTTGGTTTATTGGTGCTCTAGAGTCAGTCAAAACAGTTTCTGCTATGTGACACACATTGTTTCTTCTCACAGCTTAAAGCTATGGAAGAAAACATCCATTGACAAATGACTGGCAAAATTTGGCAAGTAATTACCTGGATCTCCTTTGCATTCTTTTATAGAAATAATGAGACTTACTTTACAGTATCTCTGCCATAAGTGCATTTTAAGCTGATTGGTCAATTTGAAATCATGGCATTAATCAGTGAACAACTCTTTAAGCCACTGCAGAGTGTTAGCCATTACATATTAGTTATAAGTTATAATTATGAACTTTTAAAAGACCTCGTCCTCCTTCTTATATTCAAGAATGCAACTGCAGTTATTCTTTACCTTGTCAAGTCTTTACCTCCTTACTGGGAGGCCCTAGCTATGTACCGTGAGTAAGAGGCAATGTTCAGGCAATGAAAATGTGCCTGAAGTACATATACTGAAGAGTTAATGTTAAGCCCATGTGTCAGTGCTATCATTATATGAACTGTTACCCATATATGTAAGCCTGGGGAACAGCCAGGAGGAATGAGAAGTCTGTGTGCAGTTAGAAAGCTATGACTTCACTGGGATCACAGAAGAATGCTCACACATCTGGAGTGCTGCAATGGATGGGTACAGGCTCTTTAAGGAAGGACTTGCTGGAAAAGTTGTGGGAGAGGGACATGTTGCACTTTTTGTGAGAAAGCAGGAGGAATGCATGGGGTTCTGCCTTGGGATGGGTCAGTGGATTATTTGTGGGTCAAGATTAGTGGGCAGAGCAATGTGGCTGAAGTTGTAGCAGGTATGTGCTATGGACTTCCTAATCAGGAAGAAATAGATGAGGCCTTCTTCAAACAACTGGAAGAATCCTTAAGTCTGCAGACCTTGGGCCTCATGGGACACTTTTACCACATTTAAATCTGGAAGGACAACACAGCAAGGCACAAGCAATCCAGGAAATTTCCAGAGAGCACTGACATCTTCCTGACACAAGGGATCAAGAAGACAACAATGAAAGGTTTTCAGCAGGGCCTGGTGCTTACAGATGGAGTCACAGAATCATAGAACCATTAAGACTGGATGAGCCATATTGCCCAATCCTTTGCTCAAGCAGACACCTAAAGCCAGTTACCCAGGAATATGTCCAGATGGCTTTTGAATACCTCCAGTGATCTAGACTTCACAACCAATTGGGCAAAATGCACCAGTTCTCAGTCACCCTCCCAGTAAGTGTCCTGATGTTCAGCTGACACCATGTGACACCTCCTGTATACTAGTTTGTGCCCATTGCCTCTTGTCCCTAGGGCACCAGTCAAAATTGCCTGGCTCTGTTTCTTTGCACCCTCCTTTCAGATATTCATACACATTGATAAATTCCCCTCTGAATCTCTTCTTCTGAAAGCTAAACAGTCCCAACTCTCTTAGCCTTCCTTCACAGGAGAGATGCTCAAGATTATTGTCATCTTTGTGGCCCTTCACTGCTCTCTCTCCAATACGTCCATGTCTGTCTTGCACTGGTAAGACCAGAACTGGGCACAGGACTCCCAGTGATGCCTCACCAGTGCCATGTAGAAGGGAAGGATCATCCCTCTTGACCTGCTGTCAATACCTTGCTTACTGCACCCCAGGATACTATTAGCCTTCTCTGCAGAAAAGGTTGATTGCTGGCTTATGTTCCACTTGGTGTCCTTTTCTGACAAGCTGCTTTCCAGCTAGTCGTTCCCCAGCATATACTGGTGCCTGGTGTTGTTCCTCCCCAGGTACAGGACGCTGCACTTCCCCTTGCTCAAATTTATGATGTTCCTGTCAGCTATATTTTCCAGACTGCCCTTATCCCTCTGAATGACAGCACAGTCATCTTGCGTACCAACCACTCCTCCCAGATTTGTATCATCTGTGAACTACCAAGGATCCACTTTGCCCCACCTGCCTAGGTCATCAAAAAAGAATTTAAATGGAATTGGCTTCAGTATCAACACTTAAGTACACCACTAGTGACTTGCTTCCAACTGGGGTTTGTGACACTGTGCCAACACTCTGGGCCCAGCTGTTCAGCCAGTTTTTTCTTATCTAACATATTTTTTTTCAGCTTTTCTATAAGGATCTTATAGGAGATAGTGTCAAAAGCCTTATTAAGTTGAAGTAAGCAATGTGTATAAACATCTGCTAAAACAGAATTAAGATCAGTCAGTCTCTTCTCAGTAGTGCCCACTGGCAGGACATGAGCCAATGGGCACAAACTAAAACCCATGAAAACTGAAAAATACTTTTCTACTGCGAAGGTGGGTAAATATTGGAACGTTTTTTCCCAGAGAGGTTGTGGACTCTTCATTCCTGGAGATATTCAAAACCTGACTGGATATGCTGCTGGGCAATGAGCTGTAGTTAATCCTCTTCAATTAGGGAGCTTTGACTAGTTAATCTCAAAAGTTCCTTTCCAACCTCAATAATTCTTTGATTCTGTGATTAGGTGTGGAGAAAAGGAACAGGATTTTAGGAGTGTTTTACAGGGTTTCTCTGTAAACTGTGATTCTTAACCTGCTCCTGTGAATATCTCACTGTCATTACTCATACTGTTTCTATTGTGATAGAAGCAGTTAAGTAGCTACTTGATGGTAGTTTGCTGCCAAAAATACTTGTATTAACAAGTGGAAGGAGAATGTTACTAACATACAAGTTTTCTACGTTTTTCTTTTGCCTCATATAACAAGTTTTTATTATATAACATATACATATAACATATGTAAAGTTTTTTATCAGTTTTTCTTGGGTGACTTCGTTTGTTGTTTTGGGTTCTTTGCATTTTTAAGGACATCATTCATAGTGCCCAACTAATTTCACCTTATATATAGAGCAGGGTTTTGAACCTTGGCAAGAAGGGCAGTGCAACACTTTTCTAAATCAACAAGTTGATTATAATAAATGAGCAGCTGAAATTTAGCAGTAATAAGAATTTGGGAATCTGCAGTATAGAATGATTTTAGATTACAAGAGCACTTCACATTATTATGAGCATTTCAGTCTTCAAAAGTAAAGTGTCTTTAAACTTTTGAAGAGCTCTAGTAATGCTAACTATTCAATACTGCAAATCTATATAACCTTCAATCCTACTTTTATTGATGGAATTAATCAGTAGACTCAAGGCATCCAACTCAAGGTTGGATGATGTTTTCAACTCAGATGGAAACTCTCGTAGGGTAACTTTATTCAGGACGTGAATTTATTGAGCTGGCTCAAATCAAAGTATCTCAGCCCCTATCACATTGGCCCATTATTTGTGTAATTTTTAGAAATAAAAAATAAAAATAAAAAAATCCCACAATAGTAACAAAAATGTCCCAACTTTCCATCTATGCATACTCTAAATACCAGAAAAAGACTGTCATGTTGACCCACAGTGAAGATATTTAAAATGTGTATGTTTTGCCTCCAGATGAAGAAGGCTAAAACTACTCATTTATGAAGGCTTAGGCAATAGATAGAAACTTTTTAAGTTGAAATGTCTCAGATGATTAAATAACTACAAGTTCCTACCCTGAGGAGAATGAGAATAAGCTTGCTTTTACTAATACTATCTTCTTTGATGTGATCTCAAATTAAAAAACAATTTAACCACTTTGGTTTTTTTAAATATTGCAAATAGAAAATATATTAAAAACTTGTAAAAGCTGTATTAAAAATACTTTCAACCTGTACAGTAGAGTGTGTTTGTATGATTGATGGATGAGTATTGTCTAAAGTGTTCATGGAAGACTTCTGTCTAATTCAATGAGTAATACAATTTGGACTTAATCTTTTAAATGGCATGATACCTTCATGAAAAATCTATCCAGTGTGTTAAATTTCTTAAACTTTAATGGGACATTTGAGTATCACTACAGTAAGAATACATTATGCGTTAAAGGGATAAGGACCTATTGTGTGAGTGTTCTTAGTCTTCTTCTTGTCCATGTTTGGGGAAAAAAATAAAAGGAGGTTTACCTGGTAAATGGAGAAAAGATTAATTCTGTCATTAGAGCTATCACTATGTAGTCCAAAGGAATTTACTTGAACAAGTGAATTGGTTTAAAATTAAAGTTCAATATAAGTAAGCATGAAGAAGTCTCATTTCATTTCTGAAGTCTTGGTGAGCAGGTTAATAGTAGCTCAACATAGCACACTTCAGCAAACGTAATTTCAGACTGGAAAGAAACTCATTCATTTTACCATACACCTTCCCACAGTGCTAACAATTGCTTGTCTCTTTCTACATATATATCCAGTCCCTCTCACTTTTTAAGTATACGAAGGCCAGCTCTCTAGGAAGTGAAGTTACTTCACTTGTAAATTTTCCATTTTTTCTGAAGCCCATGAGTCTTGGTATTCTGGAAACCTTGCTGTGCTAAACCATGTGTCTCCTCCCACTCAGTTTAATTCAGCTGTTCTTAATAACTGGTCCAACTGGTGATATTCTATTTACTGTTCTCACATCAGTACCTTTCCTCTTATTCTATCATGACAACTTTTAGCTTTGATAATATACTGTACCTACCTGTTTTTCTCTTCAAGGAAGAGAGACAGTTTCTTTTGATACATATTTTAAAATAAGATTCTGTTACTTGTTGCTGTTTTTACATTTCTATCTGAGCGATGTTGACAGAATATAAACTTTGGATTTAACGGATAAGACTTTAGGCATCCCTCTCGAACCATGTGTTCCCAGTTAATTTCCGACCTGTCCAATCTAAAAGAACAAAGTTATTGAAGTCTGTAAGTAAGATATGTTACTTGAGAGGACATCCTCAGGAGAATGATGATGGCACTAAGTTGTAGATGCAATGAAAGATTTATTTTTTTTAACAGAATATTATGATTAACATAGCATAGAATTACGTGATCAGGATGGCACCGGAATTTTATAAAAACACAGAGAATCTTGTAAGATGCAGGGAAGGACCATTTGCCTTATAAAATGATGTTTCTTATGCTAACCCTTTTACCAGAGGTCAGGAGCTGTAGCTATCAGTCACAAATTAAAAGGAATAACCATGGTAATAACATTTGTGACACTGAATCAGAGCTCGTGTAGTAGTAGGTGTCTGTAAAACTCTGGGCAACATCATCTACTACTCTTTGGAGGAGTGGTTAGATGATGTTGTCCAGGGATGATGTCCAGAGTAGATGGTGTTGTCCAATTGCACATTTGGGAATTGAACACTGTGAGCTTTGATTTTCAAAGGCAGTTTCCATAGTTAGGGAAAATAAAAGTATGCCAAAAAATTAATTTTGGCGAAACTGTTAGTATTTAATAGAGTTCAACTGAATTTACAGCTTAGATTACATGAATTTTTTTTCAATATGTAGTTCTCTTTAAATATTATCAGAAAGTGCTATATTTTAAAGTATAATTTACCACAGCAGAAAATAATTTAGCCTCAGTATTCCTCACAGTCAATCAACCAAAATATTGCCATTGGACTCCTAATTTTAGTTTGCTTTGTGATAGTGTCATGTTTGGACAAATATTGTCACCTTTTTTCAAGCTTTTAGTGCTATGTCAAAGAAAGCTGAATTCTGAAAATGATACTTCTTTAAACTTACTGGCATTGAAATACTGGACAAACTTTGCTGCGTTGCAAAATGCAGAATGCTGTAAGCAGTGACTCATCACAGCAGGTGCTTTAGTCTGCAAATTCACTCGGTCCTCTCAGCACAGCACCCTGCAGGGGTGAGAAAACCAGCTGGTTTGAGGTGACAAAAACATGACTTCTGACACTTTTGTCAAAACTGCCTTTATTTGAGAAAATTTTGCTACAGGCAGCCCTAGATTCTATGCTATTCAGGTATTTAAAAAAATAATCTTTTGACATTTTGAATTTTTTATTTTCCAGAGGATGGATTCATGTCCTTGTCAATATTTAACTGAGAAACTAAGATAAATACTGAGCTGTTTTCAAGGTAAAGTAAAGAGAGTAGATTGAATCAAAAGAATGCAGCATTTCAAATTAACAGTGTCCTGAACTCTAACCACAGTTTTATTTCGCTAATGACTGAGATGTGTAAAAGTAAAATTAAATGCTTGAATTAAAGCAGAATAAGAGATGGCTTTTAGAATATCTGCCCACTGATAGGAAACCAGTTTTGCTAAGATGCAGATGTCAGCTGAAGATGCACTGCATCCCTGTCACGGCAAGGGCACAAATTCCACCCTCCAGGAAAAGCTTTGTCACTTTACCACCTTGCGCCTGCTTGTACTTGATCATAGTTTTATTTGCATCAGAAAGACAGCACAGTAGAGTGAAAAAGGCAGAAGATACCCTGGCACTTGACACAGCAAAACAGATGTGTTGTGATGGGCTTCTGGAACACCACGTGCTGGAGCCTCTGCAGATGCGAATCTCAAGTCTCTGCACACCCCCTGGGCAGCCAACCTCCGAGCAGACCTGGCTAAACAAAGGTTAACTCAGGCAAAGCATTTCAAGGAAAGCAAAGCACAGAGCTGAACTCATATTGAAAGCGCAGTGAAAAGCCAAAGGTGTGTGTACTGGCCATTTCCTCAGGGTGATGTTTGCATGCTATTACGTGGTGCAGAGTGAGCTACGACTGTAGGCAGCACGTCTTTGCAGAGCAAGATTGTCAAGCTGCCTGTGTAGTACTTGAAAAGGGGTAGGCAGACAGCACTCTGTCAGGATTATCATGCTCTTCCCATTCTCCTTTTAGTTATTTCATGAACCTGCTTTCTCATCATATACATTACCCGCATGCTCTTTCCC
>NW_009704016.1:79064-87426 GCF_000703405.1 Apaloderma vittatum
GGAAATGCAGATCCATGATAGAGTGCTTATCCTTTATTTCCACCCATGGCTTCTTGGGGTTACTATATTAATTGTAATTAATTTTCACTTCATTGTTTTGACTGATGAATGAGATTTAGCCACAAGAGAAAGGATGAATATTATCTTTCGAAGAGCATAAGAAATGTTAATATTTGATCAGTCCTATGACGGCAGCAGGAGAGACTTCCGCCAATGTTTCAGATGAACTGCAGTTTTCCCAGTTATTTCTACCCAGCATTTATCTGTCATTCAGCTTGGTTGAGTACTATACACTACAAGTGCTCAGCTTCACATCTTCAATAATCGCTGACATGACTGAAATAAGGGGTTTGTTTTTCTTCTGGAGCGCCTAAAATAAAGAATAATGGATGCTACCACTCTCTGTGCAGCCAAATGACACTAAAGGTAAACAAACACAGGCTGAGGTTAGTGCTGCACTAGGCAAGCTGTAAATCAAAGGTACTGACCCATTTGGGTCATTAAAATCCCATGATCCTTTGTGTGAATGGAGAGATTTAGACCTATGGTTCAGTTTATGTATTCCACAATGCTTCAGGGAGTTTCTGACATTTTTCACTAAGATGGCAAGTAACCAAGATGTCAGTCAGAAAGTTTTTAAAGAAAAACAACTTAAAAACAACAAAAATCAGCATCATAACTTCTTTTTTTTTCTAACCATTTTTCATTACATGAGCAAAAAATGAAGGGTTTTTATGCCTTTCATTATTAATTTCAGAAAAAAAAAAACAAAAAAAACAACAAACACAAATCCACTCAGCTTCTTTAGGTCATTTTGCAGCTAGAATAGCTCTGGCATTATCCTTAGCTTTTAAATCTGCATGTCAAACTTACATCAGGGATTCTGATCTGACACAAATGATCTCTGAATTCCAAGTGATTATATTGTTGACGACTCAAAAAATTTGTCAGCTTTGGTGGCAGAGTTGGTTATAAGATAGACAAGCTGTTGCTGGCTACAAGGAGTGTGCTGACTTTATCTCTAATAATTGGTAGTGTTTACTTCTATCCTATAGATTCAAATGTGGTTCTTCATTTCAACTAAAATATAAGAAATGTGACAAAGTGGCAATGAAAGTTACACAAGATTTTCACAAAAGGGATTTAAATCGTTATGTTTTAAAACATTACTATTCATAATTAGCTCTGACCTACTTTTGATTGCGAATGAGTTTTAAATCCCTCTGACATATTATTCAGATAAACTCGTTAACATGAAGTTATTTCTAATGGAACAGCAACAAGTCCTTACACTGTAAAACTGCCATTTTCTTCCACGGGACAGAAATTCTGCCTTTGAGTTGTTACCATATAGAGCATTACTGTTTTCTTTGACTTGTTTCTGAGCTTATGATATCTGGCTTCTATTCGGTATTCATTATACTTCTAAAATACAGGAAGCCTGTCTGTTTAGTTAAGTATCACAAGACTATTCAAGTGAGCATATTATACAGAGTGATCATCTTGTACTTTTCTCTTGTTGTAGTTTTAGACTGGTTCTTGGATTATTGCAAATTCTAGTGTCAATTCTCTTTACATTAAACATAAACCAAAATGAGTATATACACCTCCAGTGAAAGATGCCTGGCAACAATAGGAAGAACAATTTTGAGTAACACATATAAGGTACGTCCCTCTATTCCAGAGAAACTTTAGAAATCTTCCTGCAGCAGACATGGTCCTTGATTTCTTGCAATTGAAGGCACACTACATATAAACAAAACCAGAAGTATTTTGACTTAAGATAAATGAAAAAAAATGACCTTCCAGTACTTAAATAATCCCGGTCATAGCACAAGGGTTAGCTGTTTTAAACTGAGAGAGGATTTAAATTAGGCATTAGGAAGAAAATTCCTGTGAGGATGGTGAAGCACTGGAATAGGTTGCCCAAGGAAATTGTGGATGCCCCCTCTCTGGAAGTATTCAAAGCCAGGCTGGATGGGTCTTTGAACAACCAGGTCTAGTGGGACATGTCTCTGCCCATGTCAGGGGGGTTGGAACTAGATGATCTTTAAGATCTCTTTCAAACAAAACCATTCTATGATTCTATGACACATGAAGTTGAGGTTCTCATTACTCATGCTTATAAAAGATGCTACAATGCTTTTCAGATAAATAGTGTAATATCTACTCTTCAACCAAATTTGCATTACAATACTAGAACCGAAACTTCCATATATATCTGTATATATGTATATATGCAACATTCGAGATTCCAATGATTTAAGTTATGCTGTTGACTTTCTGTGAATCTGATCTGTCCATTTGCTTAACTCACAGGTGTTGCATTCTGGTGACATAATCTCACAAACTATGATATACTTTGCTACATGCTTCTATTCCACATACCAGACAAATGTGGAGAATGGGATTTACACCACTTGTTTTTAGATTTCTGCCTGTAGCTGACATTAGAGTCTCTTCATGGAATTTTGGTGAAAATGGGTTCTTTTAGGGCACAGCTCTTCTGATACACTTCTGGCTTTAGCTGTCTACACGATGATGAAGCTCCATAAGCTCACAGCAACACAAATCACAGAATCACAGAAAAGACCTCTGAGATCATCAAGTCCAGCCTATGACTAGACCAGGGCACTAAGTGCACATCCAGCCTCTCCTTAAACACCTAACAAATGTAGGCATAACACCTAACAAATGTACACATACAAAACATAGGCATCTATATTCAGGGCATGGTGGGGGCTGGATGCTCCTCAAGGTTGGTTGCTTGGGATGGCAGAGGCACGCCGGGGCAGCAGGGCAGGGCCCATCCCACCACCCCAGTCAGGAGCAGGCTCTGGGGCAGCCCCAGGCATCAGGGACTGGGATTAGGACAAGGCTAGGCTGGGAAATGGGGCCAGGGGTAGGATTTGTGTTTCACATCAGCAGAGGACGCAGTTTGCCATGGGCATTGCTGCGCAGCATCTGTGGCAGAGTTCAGGAGGGGGACAAGCAGGGGAGCCCCAGCTTTAATGCAGTCTCAAAACACATTTTGCATGCTGAAGCCCTGTTAATATTTTAATCTTCTGGACGAAATGTGGGATTTTTAGATACTTTATGGAATCTTCTTTATCTTTTCAACCTGAGTTTTCCCCCTGTGAAAATAAAGACTGCATGACACTCAACAGCTGGGACACCTGCTGTGAAAGCTGTTTGCAGCTGAAGTTAATTTCTGATGCAACTTAAATAGATAGAAAAATTTTGTTCAAGAGATTTTGTTATTTAATTATCTTGTCACAACAAAAACTTAATCAGCAAGACTGAAATTAATTTAACAAAATTAATAATGATTAATTATTTGTCTACAAAGTATTTCTCCTCCTGTAGGCTCTGAAAACATGTTGGGGGCTGCTAGCCCAGTCTGAACCAGCAGTAGGATGCTTTTACATCGCTGTGTCTATATTCACTAGCAAAGCTAAAAATGATTCTTTTTGTTGTCTTTTAGGAAAAAAGTATAAATTCTTCAGTTCTAACTTCAGGGAGGAATTAGATTTTCAGTAAACTGGAAATTAAGGAGCGGCAGTGGGCTTAACACATTGAAAAATATTTCTGAGACACACTTACACTGTTAATAAGAATTCGTGAAATAAAATCCTCCAATGTCATCCAGTTCACCTATGTTAATGCGACTGTTGAACATGTGGAAATCTGGCTCTGTGTCCCTGCTTTTGACACCCAAACTGCTTTCCTGCCTCCAGCAATATCAGAGCCATCTCCATATCCATCACAAACTGAATTGTATTCTTCCATTCTTGCACACATCCCAATTTCTGTTAGCAAAATCATCTAATATTCATGTAGATGTTACTGTGATATCCATGAGAAAAAGAACAAAACAAATTGGACATACATATATATATATTTTTAAAACATCTTTCTGGTCTCTGCAGCAACTCCACTTTTTTTCAAAAAAATATACCTAAACCTTTAGTAGTATTAGTAAAACATAATAGGAAGAGTGCTATAACAGTAAGTTAATGCTAGCTACAGCTTGGGTTCACCTTTCTTCTCCTGTCTGGAATCAAGTATCTTCACTTCAATTCCCTGACCTTATTCTCCTATGTTGTCTGCAGCATTCTTTCAAGGACTATACAAAAAAAGAAAAAAACCAACCTTGTTTTAAAATTGATTTCTTGCAAAGCTCTAGGCCATTCATGGATAAGACATTTGTTGAAAAAACTTTGATTTCCTAATTTGCCTTTCACAAAAAAAAAAACCAAAAACCAGAAATGTACACATCCTTTCAGAATTCCCTGTGCTTATTCCTACAGTGAAGCTATATTATTTGCTATTGATCATTTTTACAGAAACACTGGGTTCATTTTCTTCGGACAATGTACATAGGAGCCCAAAGCTAGATCAAGTACCACAAATGAGCAGCGAGGCTTCCTCTACAGTGAATGAGTTGCATCAGCATGACATTCAGCTCCCTTCACCAAACACACATACACATACATAGACCTGTCAAAAATTACAGTTTGGAAATACAGAGCATGAATCATGTCTAGGCAACCCTGATACTTCAGTTCCTGTCTGAAGGCAAATGCAATTTTGCACCCAAGTTCTAGCACATGCATTCTCTCTGTGATGTGGGTTTTCTTACACAAATGGCTGGGATCTGGCTTTCCTTTTCAAATAAACCCTTACGCCATCCTATCTTATGGGTTGGAGAAAACAAGACTTAAAGGAGCTCACAGCTACATCCAGCATATCCCAGGAGATTGATGCTGTTACACTTGTGCCACTGTGGCTGATACTCAGTGAAACCAACTTAGTAGTACAAGGAGGCCTGACTGTGTATGTGATTTTAATTCTCTTCTGATTAATATATGAAATTAGTTGCTTATGTGGCAGTGATTTTTAAAGTATCCTTTTATCATTTTCCCATAAGCATGCTATGCTTGACAGAATTTGTTACATTACCCTCCCTTTCAAAAAAAAAAAAAGTGGTGATGATAAGTGGACTCTATGGAATTAAACCTTTAGAGTGTCCTGTATGGAGTGCAGAGTATATCTCCATTAGGTGAGTCAGAGGAATGGAACAAGGCAACACCTTTGCTAAGCTAATTTGCATGTTTGACCCACTTCTATGAACAACGTGTTTCATAGCCTGCTGCAGAAGAATTGTACAGATCATGAATTAACGATGTGCTATCAGCATTCTCTAATAATATTCCATTAAATACCTGCCCTAAATTCACACTAAATGCAGATAAATACCACTCCACCATCTTTTTCATATTTAATAATTTTGCTGACACTGTAGGTACAGACGTGAACAGGATTGAAAACCTCCTTTATTCTTTCCTTTTTCTTTTTTTCTCCCCAAATAGCTACTGAGAAAAGGAGATATTTTGATTTAAGGACCCTATCTGTGTTGCTTAAATGTCAGAAATAAGAAAAGATAGGTTTACAACTTCCATGGGGTTTGGGGTTTGGGGTTTGGAGTGGTTTTTTACAGCAAATTACTTCAAAAAGACGAATGACTGCAAAGTGTTAAAGCTGATTTGTGGGTTCTTGACTGTGCAAGTGAAGGAGCTGGAACACAAATCCTAGGAGTGGCTGAAGAAATGGATTATTTAGCCTGGAGATATGAAGGCCTAGTGGAGACCTTATTGCTTTCTACAACTACCTGAAAGGGGGTTGGAGAGAGGAAGGGGTCAGCCTTTTCTCCCTAGTTGCAAGCGATAGGACTAGAGGAAATGGCTGCAAGTTGTGCCAAGGGAAGTTTAGGCTCTATATTAGGGAGAAGTTCTTCACTGAAAGAGTCACTGGGCATTGGAACAGGCTGCCTGGGGCAGTGGTGGAATCACCATCCCTGGAGGTATTTAAACAACGTGTTGACCTGTTGCTTAGGGACGTAGTTTAGTGGTGACCTGGCAGTGCCAGGTTAATGGCTGGACTGAATGATCCAACCAAAGAGATTCTGTGGTTCTGTTGGCCTCTGTGAACACATGAGGGAGATGAAAAACAGAAAAAAATCTTGGTATTAGAACTTTATAAGACTAATTTAAAAGCATCTCCTCTGCCCTACTTAACTGATAAAAAAGAGTCAGAAGCTAAGGCTGAAAGTTGAGCTATACAGACATCCGCTAGCCATGACAGTTTCAGCAAAATGCAGAGAATCCTTTGTGCACATTCAACTTCCTGGCTTGATAAAATGTAAATAATTATGTATAAAGTGAAGGCAAATTAAGCCTGAAAATTACATTGTAAAGTCTGCAACTTCCAGTACCATTTATATTCTATTATCTGTGACTAAATTACAGGATATTGCAGCTGGAGAAAAAATTATAGAGACCTGGTGTAAGTGTTTACGCATGCTTGGGTATATGTATATATATTTATATCCAGCTTTTGGCAAAATTCTGCTTTTTAAAAAAAGGCTCCAACGGGGAGTCCTTTCTGGCTTGTAACATTTTCTTTTAAATTAGACATTTCAAAGCACCTTTACATTTAGGAAAATTAGGAAGACATATAATATAACTACCACTTTAACTGCTCTATTTGACCCTGCTACCTTGGATGTTTATGGCTGTCTAAAAGGTTATACTGGTCACTGTGTGTTAGACTAGAAAGGATGAAAATTAAGAAAAACCTTCTGGGTTGTCTTTTTTTATCCACCTGTGGGTTGTAGGCCATAGCTGAAAAATGTAAAACTTCAATTTAGGTCCGGTTAGCTCAGTCAGTTGAGCATAGCGCTAACAATGCTAAGATCGTGGGTTCGATTCCCGTTCGGTCCCCATGTGTTGCCTGATCTAGTCGAGAGGTGACGTCCCTGGCAGCAGGGAGGCTGGATTAAAATGATCTCTAAGGTCACTTCCAGCTTAGGCCATGATATGATAATTCTTGTTACAGAGTGATGAGGGCAGAAGCTGGATCTCTAGGCACTGATTCAGAGATGCCTAGTACTAGATGATACAGGCATTCAGCATGTACTTATATTTTGGGGTCTTAACACAGAAGTATTCCAGGTGCTCTATGTAATTTTCCCTTTTCTTTTAGTATTTGAAAGCTGATCCAGATAACATACTTATTTCCTTCCTGAATTTTGCTGAATAATTTCTTTAGGTTTTATTTTAAAATTAGTTATATGATCCAGAAGACTGTTTTGATTCATGCTGAATTGCTCACCTTATTGGTCATCTGAGAGGTTCAGCATGTTTTCTTGTTTGTTTTAGACGGGGCATATTCAGTTAGCACATCAGGCCAGTCAAAGATGTTAAAAGATGGAGTTAATCTATGCAGAAAAAGGAAGCTGCAAAAAAATACGAGATTAAGATATCCACCATATTGGCTGATCCAGCCAGAAAGATGTAATGTTCCCTAAAACCAAAACCTCATAGAAAATATTTATGAAGAGAGATCCTACATCTGGTCTAAATTTTCCTTACGGGGAAGACTTTTAGTGGACTTCTCACAATACTTTAATAGAAGTGGGGGAGATTTACAGACTGGCACATGTACGTAGAATGATCCCGTTTTGACATCCAGGGTAAGGGTGTAGAACATGAATAAAGTAGAAAATTTGCAAGTGGTTATATAAAGCCCTGAGGAAGCACTGGGACTTTCTCAAATGTTTTACTAATAGTATATTCTGTGGTTTTGCGCAAATTTTTATTTATTTTTATTTATTTTGAATATAAATAAAATACTTGAATCAGTGTCAGAGACAATCTGTCACGCACTAATAAAACAATATCTGCTCTTGCCCAGGAACTTGGCATTAAGTGAATTCTTCTTTCCTTCCACATAAGGTACCCCAGAAAGGATAATTACAGATAAGTCTTGGAGTCTAGGGATGTCAGCAGAACAGTGCATGCAGGCTAGGGTGCAAGCCTGCTTGTCGACTGTGCTCTGACTTGAATCTCAAAATAAGCAGGGAGCTAGTGAAACCGTATTAGGTAGGATGTAGGTGAGGACATTGTGGGTTTCAACACATAAATGAAAGGGCAGATTGTAACTATACTCTGCATAAAGTGAGGAACATGGACTACGGGATGCAGAAAATTCTACAGAAGTCGAGGCAAGAAAAGATGAGTAGATGCAGAAATATATTAGCAAATTGCAGAAATAGCCATTCTTGCCCAGTGGATGCTGACACAGGTGCACAAAGATTTAGCAGACAACCTCACAGTTTATGGTATATGTCAACACTAACATTGAAAGCTACTTTGGGAAGAAAAAAATAAAATCAAAAGCAGAAAGACAGAGAGAGAGGAAAAGCTCTCCTCAATGGCCAGTGGGAAGAGATGTGATGGGGATCCCCAGATAATCAGCCACCCCAGGTCTCCCCCATCGTGCTCTCCTGCCGAAAGGTCAC
>NW_009704016.1:87457-109337 GCF_000703405.1 Apaloderma vittatum
CACAGGTTTCATCAGTATCTGCTCAAACTCCTCCTGGTGGTTCCTGCTTGTGATGCTTTTATCTCCAACTGGCACAGGCTGCTGCGGCATTCTCCCTGACTTCCACAGTCAGTGGAAAGGTTTCCTGGTTTGCAAGCACAGAATAAAGTTTTCTGGGGCTGCCTGGCACAGGTACAAGCCACAATAGGAGAGGAAAGGCAGCTGTGCCTATGGGGAGGAGAGGATGGGTCAGGTGACCCAAATGGACCAATCACAGTGTTTCTCCCCATAGTGCTCAGTATATAAGGGCCCTTTAGGAGAGCTCTAAGGTGTTAAGTGCCTGTGCTGGGAGGGTTTCTACTGGCTTTATGTGATCTGTGTCTGTGCTTCTGGTGTTCCTGTTTTCTTACTACAGAGGAGCACAGCTTATTGGGACAGATTTTCTTCCCCTGCCTCCCTGGACAGGATCAGCACAGTTCCTATTATGGGGTTTTATTGAACTGTAGTTGGGACTCTGGGCTTGGGCGTTCCTGTCTGCTGCCAAGCTCCAACTGGAACTTTTCTTCTGCTCAGGACCCACTTGTCATCTGAATGGTGAGGGTTCTCTATTAGCATTTTCTCTTGTATCTTTGAATATATTTGCATGCTTTTATAATATCTGTATATAGTTCATCATCTTCATTCTTATTCAGAGAGTGTTATTTTCTTTTTCATTATACTGGTTCAAGTTTTCTTCAGCCTCAAAATCTCTCTCCCTGGTTCCCCTGTTACCCTCCCCTGGGAGGGTGTTAGGGGGGCCACAGAGAGCATCTGTCAAAGTTCAGTGGCTAACCCAGCATTAAGCTTTGACAAAGTGTATTACTGGCTGTATAACATCTTCTAAGACTTCCAGGAAAGGGAAGGAGGAAGTATTGCTCCAGCCTACCACAGTTGCTTCCTTTGAGAAGGCACAGCAGTCACCTTACAGGCTTTGCCAGGGCACAGCCGTGAGAGAAAGACTGTGAGATCATGGAGAGGTGTGGGAGCCTGCCCCGGGAGTGGCTGGGGCGATGGGCTCCCACCACTGCTGGGGGAAGGTGGGCTGCACACCTGCAGGCAGGAGGTTCTCTGAGAACAAAGGTTAAGGCATCTGAAGCATTCTGCAAGAGCATGCATATAGCAAATTAGCACTCAGCATCACCATTGTCTGGTGAGGCTGTAAAAGTGCGAACATCCTTCTCTGAGCTGTGAGTCATAAAACGATTTTGTTGGGGCAGCCATTTATCAGCCTCAGCACTCTAAAATTAGATTCTTGGGATCCAAATCAGCAGAATGTTTTCTGCATGTGCGTGGAATTCAGGCAAAGCTTTAGATGCAAGATTTATTTATTCTTCTCCTTGTCTTTAGGACTATCATAATTTACCCAGCTTGTAAAAGTCTTGGAACATCTTGACAGACAATAGAAAACTTCAAAACAAAACTCATTAATTTGAGAGCATTCAGTTCCCAGAAACCTCTCAACTTCTTTGAACAAAGAGCTTCCATAGCTAGTATCTTAAACTTTTTAGACTAATAGTATTCTGTGTCTCCATTAATATCATTATTCAAAGTATGTTACATTTTATTCTATGTCCTCTTCCAGTGTTTTCAAGTAGCTCAAGTGCAGCATAACAATTTCTCATGAAAGTCCAAGATGTCTTCTTAAATTCGTTGTAAACAAAGGTAAGCAGCTCTATTCTTTATCCAGTTCCTGAGTAATATTCAGTAAAAAGAAAATAAAAATAAACCCAGAAGTCTCACAAACTGACATATTCTCTCAGTTTCATTTATTTGCATTTCATTCACATGAATACTTCATTCTCAGCCACCAGCATATTCACTTGAAATATAACTTCTTTGCTCTCTATTCAACCAAATTATTACTTTTATGAGCTAGCTGTTTAGAATCTTTTGAGATTCTCAGTTTTGGCAATTTTTGTCCAAAGACCAAGTTAGGAACATAAAAGCAAGAATGATAGATGTGCTAAGAAATGCAGATTAAAGCAAGACAATTGCATTTACACCACTGTACAGCAGTATTTCAGGTTTTCATTTTTGCTTGTATTTATATCCACAATGATCCCTGAATGTGACTCATAGTTAACACACTGTGCCTTGATGGCAGCTATCTTTTTATGCAAGTTTGAAGGTGACTTTTTAGCTTTCCCATGTGCACAGTTGCCTATAAAAATGTCTATGAATTCTTTTAAATTTATGATAAATTTGATTACATTTTCAGGAAAGGGAGCTCATTTTTGTTGTTGTTGGGTGAGTTAATTTTAAACATGGTCCTACTGCCATCTAATAAAACTTTGTCTTCTTTTGCTACTTCTCCTTTCTTAGATTCTTTTTGGGCTTCCAGGCAATAGAATATTTATATTTTTTTTCACATCAATTTCTCGTTTGAAAGAGGACGTAAAAGAGAAAAAATAAAGGTATTTTAAATGTTTTTGCTTTTAATATCTGTAGAACGCAGACAATAAATCTGTAAATACATATAAAAAATCTACATTTTTCTCTTGTGAGTGCAACAAATAGAAAAAAATCAGAATGAATGAAAAAATATTTTTTCTAAGGCTTATGAATGGTTGCAAAGATGAAAGCATTCACAAAGATTAAAAAATGCCTGAAATGTAACCTAGGCCACGGAGTGAAGATTTAAGTTACAAAGACTGACAAACTATTTGAGTTGTTGTTACTGCCAATGGATATCAAAAACCTGTTTAAAGTAGCAGTGCTGTTATTTTCCCAACTGTGCCTTCACTTTTTCTTGCTTTCAGTCATCAAATTCACACTGCATTTTCAAAGGGATGGTTTAACAATGCCCTGTTTCTGCATTAACAGCTTTGGTACAATACAGATTTACTGTAAGGCATTATAAGATAACAGGGAACTTCTAATGAGCTCCATTTATTATTTTGAAGTGAAAAAAAAATATCTACACCACAGGGAGACAAAACATTAAACTCTTGATATAACGGTTAAAAAAATGAATTGGTCTTGAATGCTTGTTTCTAGCAGTAAGAAGAATCAATTACATGTTCTACAGAGTCTATAGTTTAATACAGAACCACAAAGAACTACTCAGTTTAACCCTAAATTAGTTGGTATTTCTACACAGTACAACACAGTGACAGTGACCAGCACTCCAGTACATGTCACATAGCAACCAGATTTGAGATTTTTTTTTCTGCCAAAAACTGCATAGTATGTTACAGATACACCTGTGGTGTTCTAGCTGTTCGATGAGTTTGCTGCAAATCAATGGCTACTTCACATTACCCCCAACAGACAAGAGTTGCTATACCAGGGCTGACAGTGTTCATTATCAGCAAAATGGATCATGTGAAGTACCCCTTCAGCAAATGTGCAGAGGATATCAAATTAAGAATGATGCAGAAGACAGAGCTTAGTCCTACCAAAGCTTAACAACTTGGATCGTGACAGTCTATGTGATCTCCTAACAAAACCACAACTCTTTGAAAGGGAGGTAAAAGAAAACAGAGCCAAACTCTCTTGCCAGGCAACAAGGAGCGACAGGTGAAAGCTGTGTCTTGGAATGTTTTATTGGATTTAGGGAACCTCTTTTTCTTGCTAGGGGAATAGTTCACCGTTTGAACAAGTGACCCAGAAAGATCATGGATCTTCATCCTTGGATAACTTCAAGATGCACCTAACAAAGTCCTGGAAGGCCTGCTCTTTGGTCAGCAATAGTTTTAATTTGAGTAGGACCTCTTTTCTAATTAACTTATCTATGATTCTGCAGTCCTATGTTAACATGATTATGGAGCTATCTAGTTTAAATTCTAGGCAGGTCTGGTAGCACCACCCATTACTGAGATTCCCCCACTTCACCATGGTTCATGCTTCCCAAACATTTTGCCCCATTATGAACTAAGCATTTCCACTGCAGGCTTTGTCCTGGGTCTGAACTTTTTGTTTCAAATTTTTCACCTAAAAGAGTTTTCTTTAAAAGGGAAACTAAGGTGAAAGTCATTCCTTTTCCCAAATATATCAAGAAATTATGACAATAGTTTTTTGAAATTATCCATATTTTGGAGCATATATATGAAAATCATAGCAGGATGCATATTTAAGGAGATTTTTCTGAAATATACTCAAATATAGCCCAGTTGTTAACTTTTCCCAAAGACATAAGCCAGTCCCAAAAGAGATTTGGTAAGCTAAAAGTTCAGGTGGTATTTTCACCAGAAGAGCACCATCTCCAACCTGTGGGAAGCTAACAAGGAGTTGCAGATCCAGGATTGCTGCAGACAAAGCAGCTCAGGATAAAGAGCCATTTTAGCTTTGTATACAGTCTATATCTGTACTAGAAAAAAAGGCACAGGTATGTGACTGATGCTTCTCTCACAGTGTGGATTTTTGACCCACATGAAATCTGCAAAGAAATATAAAATTCTGACCGAGAGCTGGATTTAAATGATGTGCATGGCGTGGTGAAAATACTGAACAAGACAGAAAATGCTAGATCATAGTTATGCTGTTCGCATATGAGCTGTGCTGGTTTGTGTGGAAAAGATAATATATGAGCATATAGCCAAGGGAGTGAGCATAAGCAGCAGAGACCAAAGTATCACAGAAAATCTTCGCACTGGCATCCCTATTTGAATTTGCAGTCTTAATTAAGTTTCTTTATGAAGCAAGTCTATTCCTTTTTCTTATTCTGACCTGATTTCCTTCTACCTCCCTGATGCAGAGCTTCAAGATGAGAGGATATAAAAATCACAAAAGAAAAGCCCCTAGAAGCAGGAAATTAACTGCCAGGTATTAGGCTCTGTCTAGCACTGTGAAGTTTTAAGACTGACACAAGAAGAGTCAGAGCACGTTTTCACACTGCAGTTCTGTCCTGGACTGAGTTGCTTCCACTTATTTTTTCTATTTCCTGCATGAGCAGTGCCTTCACTTCCTCCTGCCTTTGTATATAAATCCAGATGTCATATATTGTTGATGCCGAAATTGATTTCAAGGTCACATCTGTCCCTATCTCCCTACCAGCCTCTCTAGCTTTGACAATGTCAACATTGCAGTACATAGATCCCTAGCTTATTGAAAAGTAAAAACATAAATTTAATGTTTAAAAACAATTGCAACCACTGGAAATTCTGCTCTTGGACTCAGTGAGACTGAGATATCCTCCTGAATAAGTAAGACAGGCTGGCATGTTGATTCTAATAATCCTTTCTGTAATGAATGCATTATAGTTTTCTAAAAGATAGTTTAAGTAGCTGCAGAATTTCCACTTTGATGCACCACATGGCCGCTGCAAACAGAAGGTCTTACCCTGATTGTGTAAAGTTTGTCATTGATATTTCCAAAGTATTTCCTTGGTAGAAATTAAGTCTAGATTGCCATAAAATACATAAAACAGGTTTCTGTAATGAACCATCCTTGGCCCTCTCTGTACCTATTTAATCAGCAGAGATGTAGAAATTTAGGCTGACCTGGCTTATAGCCACGTAACATTGGAGTAGGGCCCAATGTTGGAAACCAAACTTTCTGAGCAAAGTCAGCTTGAGTGAGAAATCATTAGTTTGTGAGCCCTGGCAGACTAATTGGTGTGTATGGAGCTCCATAATAATTTGTCTATATTGATCTTGTCTGTGCCATGTGAATTTCTAATCTAATATCTTGGGAATCCCTGTGTCGTGCTCTATTTAGCTGTGTAGATGTGCTCAGTGTTTGCTGCAGGGCTTTTGCAGTGACGGTTGGTCTGCATAGTTTATGGTATTGGGGAGCAAGAATAAAGAGGGTCTCTAGGGTTGATGCACTGCAAGCAGCCAGCTATATCAAAATTTTCAGTAAATATGAGTATTTCAACTGCTTGTCTCAGTTACGTGAGTTGTTTTCATTGTGTAGGAAATCTTCAGTGTCAGTGGGAAGTTTTGAAATAATGTATAATAAACCTCTTTATATGATTACCTTTATTGTATACAATTGTAATTGATTTGGACAACATCCTGGAGTGGCTGCATGTAAGATACTTGTAAATATTTACATAAATTATTTGTTTTATAAACAGTAGCCCAGAAAAGTAGTTACCTCCGTCATTTTACACCACTTTTCTTAATGTGGAGCAGAGACAGCTGTTCTTTCATCAAAGGAGAAATATTGAGGGTGAGAAGGAGATACAGGGACTTAAGATAGAAACAAAGCTGATAGGAATGTTGTTGTGAAAGGCTCTGTAAGGAAAAAAATTGAAAGAATGAGGAAGCTTTCAACTACCCACAGTGTTTTCTAACACATCATGTTAAGACTGCACTGAACAGTCAGAGATACACAATGATTTAGAGGCCAGATGTTTTTATGGATGAGTCCTATTATGCTACAGCCATGGAAAATACTGAAGATAAAAAAGAGAGGAGACGAAGAAGTACCTCAGAGAGGCTGAGGGGAGAGAGGATATTATAGTAGAGATTTATACTGCCACAATTTTGTCACGAAACTGTAGCAATATTGGAATAAAAAGTAGAAAGAGAGTCTTTGACCCTAAATGAAAGGCATGTCAAATGGGAAAAGAAGCAAAGTAATTCATGCAAGACAAAATGCTAACATTGCTGGAAACAAGTTGAGGCAGGTATGTTAATTTATAGAACTTTCCTGCTTAATTTTCAAAGTGAAACCTACTCACCACTGTGCTAATTTATTCAGCTTTGTAGCATCACAGTCATACCGTCATTCAGGCTGGAAGGAAACTCTCAATGCCTCTACTGCAACCTTCTGCTCAAAACAGGCTCTACATCATGTTCAGACCACGTTTCTGAGGGCTTTAGTCAGACAGGTATGTAAAACTTGCAAGGACAGGAGCTACAAAATCTCTCTGGGCAACCTGTTCCAATACTGACTTGTCCTCCCACCATGAACCTCTGCGGAGAGCCTGTCTCCATCTTTTCAGTAAGTCCTGTGCAGATGTTGCAAGGCTGCTGTCATGTTCCCCCTACCAAGGCCATCTATACTCCAAACTGTACAAGCTCATCTCCTTCAACCTCTGCTCTCAGGTCAAGTACTCCAGCCCCCTGAGCAAGTTGGTTCTCTCCACTGAACTCTCTCCAGTATGTCCTGGAGTCTCTTCTGGACAGAGTATACCAGAAGCTGTCTAACAAGTGTTGAGTAAAGGAGAGCAATCCCCTCCCTTTTAGCACAGCCCAGGCTGCAGTTGGCTGACACTGGTGCAAGGGTTCATTGTTAGCTCAGTCTCAGCTCACTGCCCACAAATTTCATGAAGGTTGATTCTGCCTTCTCATCCACCTCTTCACTAATAAAGATATTATGTAGAGAAGGTCCCAGGATAGTGCCCTAAGGTGCTTCATGTGCTTCAAGCATCCAGGCAGAGCATCATATGTTGACCACAATAACTCAGCCAGTTTCTCACCCAGCTGGTAGTCTCCCAGTCTGGACAGTGATACCTGTTTTAGTGCCTGAGTTGCAGATGTGAGAATAGATGCTTAATGCACCCGTCAGCATCTGACAAGCAAGGAGCAGTGCTCCTCCTGCTGAGAACAGTTTGTCGTAGGCGTAAAGACACAACTGGGAGTTGTAGGTTTGAGGAGAATGTGGATAAAGTAAACCTCTTCACTGGTCCTAATGGTTTCATGGGAGTTTTGATTGCCTGCAGAAGGCCATAAATTGGCCTAAACCAAAGCACCTTAATCTTTTTAAGTAACTATCAGAAGCTGCCAGTCATCTCAGTCCCTCTGTGAGGCTTCTTAGTCATAAAATGGTAAATGGCCAAATACATCTGTTCTTTTATAACTAATTCCAGTATTTTTCATGACAACACTGAAATGCAAATGAATGCAAATGTTATTGCAAGTTCTGTTACATTTGAAAACTATGTGAATATACCATGGATGGCATTGCACGTCATGGGAGCCACTCTAACTGAACAGGCTGTTCAGGAAAACGTTACTGCATGTAGTTGAGATGCTCTGTTGCTGAGCTCTGTCTGAAAATATGACTGCATCTGTCAAGTGGAGCTGAGACAAAGTCTCTGAAGAGGGCACAGACATTTTGTTCCTTCAAACCTTTCCCATTACAGCTGAAGTTTCACTACATCGCTTTAAATGAAAGAAGGGAAAGAAAAGTCTTTGGTCTCGTATACTTCGTAATTGACTTCACACATTATTAGAATGGTGTTTAAGGTGTCTGAATCAAAGCCTATATTACACTATTTATCTTTAGAGTTTATGGGAGCAGAAACACCCTAAAGACAGAAGGGGTTTAACTCTATTCCAGTTTACCTCTGCTGATAATACTATGGGTACACTAGCCATTGGTGTCTGGCTAAGAGTTTGGTACCTATAATATTTTGCATTCCTCCTTTTTTATAATTTAGGTGTTTTTGTCTAAGTGGAAAAACATGAAATGTAACAAAATATTCTCAGCTTCTATCTCTAAAAATACCAAATGAGGAAAACTTACTTTTTTTTCCTGTTTTCTCTGGCATATTCACCAAAACAGCATCACCTACTATGTAAGTCACTAAGACAGTCCAAGGATGTGTAGTAATTCAGAAAGTAGACAGAGCATCTCAGAACCTTGTCAGGTCATGGGAATTTATAATATCATTTTGAGTTAGTGTATTTAGTGTTTTGCCAAATGCATTTGGGAATCACAGCTTAGCTATGCGGTGTTTTATATAAACTGTAAACATGTATTTGAAAGAAAATCATGCCAACATGACTACGTCCTAAAGAATTTGGCATGCAGGAAGTGCAATGATGTGTTTTGGTGAAAATCTTGCAAAAATTTAAACTCTGCCTGTAGAACAAATGTATTTTTTAAAACCAAGTTTAAATTGTGTTAGTGAATTAAGGGACATAAATATTAATTGCTTCCGATAATTTTTATTCTAAAAATATAAGCCTCTGAATACTTTGTATTCGTACTTTATTTGAGAACCTCTGCAGTGCTGGCTGATTCATTCAGTCTTTCTCAGCTATTCAAAGTTTCAGAAATAATTGTTGAGGACTTGTACCTACTCCTTGTAATCCACTAAAGAAAAAATAAAAAGATGTATGAGTTGATGAATCTTCATCCTTGGGAAGATGGGATTTTCATAGTTAGTGTTGAATTTCTCATCCTCATTAGTTAGACTTCTAGAAAGACTTGTATTTTGTTTCATATTTGGAACTTATGAGTCTAGGAGCCCTATTAAACCAAGTACTACTCTTTTAAATATAACTCAGATGAAAATACACATTTTATAAACACACATTAAGAAGAGAAAACCCACGGTAAGATATAAATAACAGTGAAATTAATGAATGGAAATCCAGACTGAGAAAATTCAGCATAATTTGACTTTTGCATGAAAATTCTAATGCAGAGCCATTCTGGACAGATATATTTAGACTAACTGCATATCATCCAGTTTAATTACAACACTCATACTTCTGTTATGGCTGAAAATATAGAGAATAGATCAGTGTTATACTATGAGGTAGACAAAGTATCTTATCAGAGGTAAGAACAATTTAAATTGATTAGCCTTTGTCTATGTTATTAATTTTTGTCTTAATGATCTGCTAAAAATACTACATAGTTCTTTTATGGCAATGATGCTAATTTGTATTCAAGTGTCCTTCTGTAGTAGAAGATATTTTTTGCTCTTTCCAGCATTTGTAGGAAAAGTATACAAATGAAAACCCTGTGACTTTATCTGAACATATGGGAGAAATGACATGATTTTATCTGAACATATGGGAGAAATGACATAGCTGCATTTCTCAGGACTATGTTTGGCGTACTGGAAATTACATTACATTTGATTTATTAGTTTCATTAAATAGGTGGCTTTTAAAAGGTCAGATCCCCAAATGCAGTACTTTGGCACTGAGGACAGCGCAGCTATGTTAGACAACTTTAGCTACGGATCTGGCCCACAGTTCAGAAGACAGAATAATACAGGGACCTTCATTTATTCAAGATTATGACTGGAACTCAAATTCACTTTCAAAAGCCAAAATCATTTAGTAGAGGAATGGCTGAGTAGAAAAGGGGAGGGGAATAAGAAATGTAAACAATGAGCCAGATGCGTACAAGCATTTGCAATTTAATAAGGCAGGCAGGAACTCAAGGGGGTTTTAAAAGCATCAAGATACAAGAATTCAGTGTTCAAGACTATCATTTAAACACCTATTCGTAGCTTGAGCTATTTTCTTATTTAAATTTGTTCATCAAGTTAAACCATATATAATTGAACCTTTAAAAGGATATTGGAATGGTCACGTTACTGTGAATGTGTGTCAGGGAAAAAACTTAAAGCTAAAGCAGACATACTCACTGGTAAAATAATGGTACCATATCAGTGACACAATTGGAAGAAAGAATTCTCTTAGAAACTGATGGGAGTTGCCTTTTCAGTGGTCACGCAAAGTAATGCGTTGTTGTTGTTGGGTGTTATTTTTAACATGTTGTTATTCTTGACATGTGTTAGCTATTGTACATAGACCTAAGACAATTAACAGAAATCTAACTCTAAATTCACGAACAGAAACGATAAATCCACTATTTCATATAAATAGCTTACAACTGGCTTATGTTTACTATGACTTTTTCTTTATTGATACAAGCACTTCATCAATGATAAACAGTTTTGTCAAATAACTTCTAGAAGATATCAGAATTGATAATTTCTGCTACTGAATTTGCATCTCAGTAAACTTTCTGATGATGCAGCCCACTGCTATTACAGTGTGTGACTGGAAGTACCATCTTCCATGTTTGCTGCGCAGCTCTCTCCTGTAAAACACTGCAGAGAAGGAAGGGGCTGCAGGTGACAGCAGCGAGGCTCAGAAAACACAAAGCTGAGGACAGAAAACACAGCTTACCTCTCAGCTTTTAAACTAGAGGCTTTATAAAAGTGCCTGGTGGGTGCCTCCTGGGTTTGTCCCTGCTCTTGGCACCCAGCCTGCCTGTGCCCCTGGCAGACAAGGTGCTGCAGGGACAGCTGGCTGACCAGGAACCAGGTAGCACTGAACCCTGTCCTCTGCAGGGCAAGTGGTCACAGGCTGACCACAGCTCACCTCTCCAATCTCTTCTCTCCGTCCTGCATCTTTGTGGACCTGACTCCGTTGCACTGTCCAGCCACGCAACTCAGCTTGACAGTAATGCTGCCATTTGATGCTTTTGCCCAGGGCATCACTGTAGCAGAGTTAGCCTGCTTGTCAGTCATATTACCAAACTCCTGCTCAGACTATGTTTTTAGGTCACCATACCACCGCTCTTAACCTCTTTTGTCCACATGTGAACGACTAGAGCCAGAGAAGGCACATGCACGAGGACCTAAAAGCAGTGCACAGAAGCACAATTAGGCATTGTTTCTGGATCCCTGTGCCCTTGAAGGCAAAATGGGTCAGAGTCAGAGACAGGAACACTCTTCTGCAATTGCCTGTGCTCTGCTTCTGCCAACATCGCCCAAATTAAGGTCAGGATTTTTCCCTAAGTGAATAATTTAAGAACAGTGAATGACAATTCACAGAAAAGTAGGAGGAAGAAAAACACAACAGGTATTGATAAATACATCAGCTAATGATAAACGACTCAAATGTTATTTTACCAGATCATCCATTCAAATGTGAAGCTGCACGTAGAGTCAGTGTTTTCTCTTTCTCTACATCTCTTCCCTCATCTCCCCTTTTGGCATATCGCTTCCTTGGCATAGGAAGTAGTCTGTGCTGGACATCAGGACTAGTGGTTCCTCTTTGGCTAGGAGGGGTGAACTAGAATATACCATATATGCAGAAAAGCTTGCTCAAATGGGCTGCATGCTAGTCTAGGAGACAGCTGCTGCTTCCAACAAAACAATTAGCAGATATTGCACTACAGTGCAGCAAGAGCTTCTTTATTTCTAGAAGCCCGATACTAAGAGGTAAGCAGGATTGAGCCCTCTTTCTGAAAACCAGAAGATCAGCCAAAGGTGGACATGAAAACTACCTAGAGACATTCTTGGCCTGATAACTTCAGAAATCTGCTACATCAAAGATAATTTGCATTTGAAACTTAGCAGGAAACGAATAGTCAGAATGGGTTTGGTGGTGTGGCTGAAGACTCACCCTCTGCACACTTGTTGCTGGGATCACTACCAAGCTCCTTGGCCCAAGAACTCTGCAGATACTCCCTTAAGCACTTGTGTTTTGTCAGACACCTGCCAAGCACAGGTCCAGAACATGGAGCTGTTGCCTCCTTTTAGCAGCAGGTCACCTGAAGCTTTGGTGTGCAACGGGGAGCTGAAGCTTCCTTCACTGCTATAATATCAGTTAGCATGTAAGAAAGAAAGGCTATTTTCTTACACTGTGGCATGAAGAAAGGATGTCTGGATTCAGACACATATAGTTGGATGAGAGCAGAACTTTATGAATTTTTCTCAGTCCTGGTATTCCACTGAAGAAAACACATTGTATTTTCCATCAAAGGAGCACACAAGACTTGCCTAAAACTCATGTTATCCTCTACTTGTATAGGTGTGTTCTGATGCTGAACAAAATCCAGAATAAAAATCAAAAGAGTGCTCTTTGTCTATTCCATGCTCAGTTATTTTAATTTCATTTCTGAAGCTGAAGAATTAGCTTTGGGCTTCACAGAGGAGCTTGTGGCACAGGCCACTTGTGGGAGTCCTTTGGACTTCTCTTACTGGTGGTGAAAGGAGCCTCTCTCACATCTGACAAATAAATAGGGTGGCTTCTGCTGTCGAGCAGCAATTAGCTAACAAGCAGCTTTCTGGGAAGGCGCTTACCCCACCGTTTGAGTTAACTACTGACACAAACGACAGGAGGAGGAAGGTAGAGGTTGGCTTTTTTTACCTACAGTGCACCATAAGCACGGCATTTTCCAGCTGAAAAGAGACAAGCAAAGAGGTTTAACTGCAAAACAGGTACCACAGGCAGCTGCAATAAAACACATGAACTCCCCAAGCACCTGTGAGAGGAGGTGGCTGGTGCTGCAGGAGTATGGACAGGGACAGGACAGCCCCTGCCCTCCTCCCCTTTCTGCCCTCCTCTGTCTTTCTCCTGGGGTCCCTCCTGGCCCTGGGGACAGCTCTAGCTTCCAGCGTGCAGCTGTCTCTCATTTGTCTTCTGCAAAGTCTGTTGATCTTTCGGTTTGAAGTAGGGCATCATAACTAGATGTCCTTTGAGACTTCTCTGGAATAAGAATTGCTAGGGCTCTGTACATCGAGCTTGATTTTTACCAGTGCTCTGTATTTGCCCTGTGTAGAGAAAATGAATTCACATTGATTCTCAATGAAGGAAAAAATCAGAATAAAACAGAGAAGGCTCGAAGTATTTGGGATTTTCTCTCAGATAAAAATATGAAGTCTTCTCACCTTGCTATTTCCCAGCCATAGCAACCAAAAGAAAAAATGAGAGATTTATCCTTCTCAGCAGCTGTATTCCAGAGACCTTTCTAAACCTCACTGCGGCCTAGCATATGCTACAATACACCAGCATATTAATATTACAGAAAATAATTAAAAATATTTTCATTCTTTCTGTTTTTTTAACAATTCTGTGCTCACATACAAACCACACATAAATTGCAACAATTTTACATGACTCCTCACAGTAACTTGTGGATTAATCTTTTGCACAGAGTAACTTCTACATCAGTGGCTGCAACCAGACAGTTTAAAATCAGCAATCAGGATGCAGTGAATATTTGATGCTACAGCACCATCTACAGTAAGGACTGAAATACTTTGTGGTAACATTTGAATCTTGTCAAATGGTAAATCTCACAGTAGTTTTATGTTTTGTCTGTGGATTTGTTATATTATTCCTAATTTCCAGTGCTGAAACTGCTTATTTTCTGAACCAATGGATGACAACCTTTGCTCTCTTGTCTGTTTTTGTTCTAAGTCTGTTTCACTTGTTTATATTTTATAGGCCAACTTTTGTACTATTTAATATTATAATACTGTAGTCTGTGGTAAGTCTTCATCTAAAACATAGGAAGTATTTAGATTATATCAGATATTATGACTAAAACAGAGACCTACAAGTTAAGTCTGGAATTACATCAGATGTTATGTTTCAAGCTCAGGTATCCTTGCATCCTCACTTCTTCACAACAGGCAGGTGGCATTTGTTGCTGCACAAATTAGCTGCCCCACAGTGCCTGGTCCACTACATCCACATAGATGTCAATTCACTTCCAAGTTCTCACTTGAATAAATAGATCAACTTCATATAAGCATGATCACCAGGTGCTTTTGCTTGTTCATTGTTCTGAGGAGAAGAACACAAAAAATGGTTTTCTTCCATACCATTCCAGTTTCTGGAAATATTTTATTTCTGGAAATATTTTATTTCTGGAAATATCTTATCTCTAGAGGGCACCATCGTACAAGATTGGACCTTAGGAAGAAATTCTTCAGTACAAGGGCAGCAAGACTTTGGAATAAATTGCCCAGAGACGTTGTGACTGCCCCCTCCCCGGAGGTGTTCAAGGCCAAGTTGGACGGAGCCTTGAGTAGCCTGATCTAGTTGAGAGGTGTCCCTGTCCATGACAGGGAGGTTGGTTAGATGATCTCTAAGGTCCCTTCCAGCCTAGGCCATTCTATGATTCTATGATTCTGTGATTCTATGATTTATCCCCTCTCCCCTCAAATCCTTGTAATTGTCCAATGTCATTGTCTACTTCATTGTATACATTTAACGTATACACTGTTAAATGTGCAATCTCTGCTGGAAGTGTCTGTAGTTTAACAGGACATTTTTATTTCCCCTTTGGTTATAATATTTTTCTGTATTTTTTTTTTTTCTATAAATCTTACCTAAAGTATACAAATGATTTCCCCACATCTTGGAATTTTTTTTTGTTATTGACTTATACCAGTTTGTACTGTGGGATCCATGGAATATACTTTTCTCTCCTAAATGCTCCAAACTTTATAATTATGGTAGGTGGCCATAGCAAATTTATTTTAAATCTGCAATTCTTTATTTCTTACTATCTAAAGAGTAGAAAAGCTAACACTTGCACAAATCAGACCAGACACTGGAGTGCATGAGATAAAGCCTTTTTTTTCTGTACTATTATTAGCCCTTCAATTCTACTCTGCAAAGGAAAAATTGTTGCAGGTAAAAAAAAAACAACTGTAGGACAAGGAGGGGCAGGAGATATGGGAAATCTCAAGGCAGGAGTTTATAAACCTCTCCCCGGTGACCTACAGTAAAATACCTGCACCAAACTCTTCTGAAGGGCTTCAGCAAATTATTTTTCTTCTGACAAATTAGCATAGTCTTAGGTGATTCACCTCAAAGTTCTCCTGTGAGTTCGACTTAAGAAAGAGGTGGAATTAGAATTACAATTTTAAGAGAGGAGCTCTGCGTATGGAAAGACTCTGTTGTAAGTTGGAATAATGGTCCCTTACAAGCAGACTTCACAGTTAATAACTTTACCTCCTGAGTGTCAGAGAAGTATTGGCAGAGCTAACGAGAAGCTGTAAGAGCCGTACTGGTGGCCTAATGCAGATTCCTAAGTGGAATAATTCCTGAAGGTATATGTAATATAGCATGCATCTGAAATGATAAAGCAGCTGCTCCGCAGTTTGCTCTTTTTTTTTGCAATAACCTTAACAGAGAGCTTGAGGGTTACTGAAGCTAATGCTTCCTGTAAACTGGGCAGGGAAACAGAGATGGCTAAAAATCCCTGAACTGCCTATAATTTATAATTTCACGTGACAAGATGTGGCATTTATTTCACTCTTCCTGTTTTGTTTTTTCACAAATGCTGAGTCAGTTTCAATAATTTTCTTGATCGTAAAGTCTTCCTGAGAGTGCTATTTCATCTTTACCTCTCTTCTAGATCTAAAGAAAGGGCAGTCTTTTGTATGCTAAGGGTGAGAGGACTTTATTATACTCAGCCTATTCACTTAAAGGCATAAGGTCTGAGACAATTAAAAAACATTACACTGTCTCGTCTGATTTTCCAGGTCTCATACTTCCCTTTTTGTACAGTTACCCTTACATTAGATGTCATGATTTATGCTAAATCCCATAATTCATGCCTAACAAAGTTTGAGCAAGATTTTCTTATCTTGTTATAGCAAAATATCAAATAAGAAAACAGTGAGTACCCTACACATGACTGGACTAAGCCACTTGTCCATCCTAATCTCAGGATGGAGCTGTCTTTTCTGTTTCTGTGCTCTGGGGTTGCTGCCATGTTCTTACATATAGTGCCTCTGCTTCTTTCCCTGTGTCTAAGTGGGAGTGAGAGGTCACTTTAGCTTTAATTCCATTTAATACCTCATCTGTAATCTGATTGTGCCTCCTTGGCTGGGAATTAGTCATGACTTGGAGAGAGTGGGAAGCAAAGTATCCATCACTTCATGGGTAGTCGTCTCCCACTGTTAAGGGGACTGAGGCTTATTTTGAGTACAAGTTCTCTGACTTCAGGTTCCGCTTGTTATTTCTTGTTACTTTTCTCTGGTCTATGTTTTCTCCTTCTGGGGATACTAAGCTTCTGTAAAAAAGTAGTGTTTCAGATTTCTTTTTAATTAAAGGCCAGAGTTTTTAATACTTGGAAAGTATCTTCTTCAGTCCTCATTTGATTTTTGGGACTCTTTTTGCACCTTTGCAAATTTTTCAATTTTTTTTTTTTTTAAATATGCGAGCATAAACAGAAACTAATTTCACTTCTGCTACTCACTATTCTCCTATTAAATTTTAACACAGATCACATCAGCTATTTTTGAACAGTTGTGTCTTGAAAATGTCTGTTGATTTATTTCTCTTCAAGACCCTTCTGAGATGTTTCCCAGAACAGAATCCTTTCTTCATAAGAAACAGTCTGTGTATTGGGGGTTTTACCTCTAAAATCATGTCATAATTTTTAATTAAAAGATCATAATAGAGAATTTAATTGTAATCGACCTTTCTCTCTGCTTCACCAGCTGTAAGAAGTCTGAGCTCCTAATAACCGCCAGAGAGGTAGGAGAGTTGTGTCTTTCACTGAGCATGGAACTCAAAGGAAATCAGTTACTGAAAGTCATACCTGTAGGATCTCGCAATACCCTCTGGATCCTGGCCCTGCCCAGATGCTTTCATGCCATTGAAAATCTACCTGTGTAGCAATTTTTTTACTGGCTCTACGGGCTTGTGGTCCTCGTGCTACACATTCTATCTACTCATACAACAAAATTAGGCCAGTTCCTTTTGATAAATGATGAGCTGAAGTCTGTGCATCCCGAGAGTTTTGAATGACTTGTCTGTTGCAGCAAAGTAAATTGAATTTCCATATCATTAAAGTGCTTGCAACTTCTTTTCATCCCTATTTGTTGTTGCATTGACTAAACATTACCACCTATAAATATAAGCAGCTCTTTAACATGTCCTTGTAATTCCAAAAGGCAACTTTTCCCAGACTTTGAGCACAGCCTCCCAACACATAGCTAAGTTGTATTCTCGTTTGGGTTTATTAAATGCACAGAGTCCACACGTACATTTTGTTGTTTCAATATTCTTCCACCTTATGTGTTATGGTATAATTTGTAATGCTTTGCAGAGTTGTGAAGTGTTGTATTTAGTTGAGGATGGTACTGACTTCATCACCACTTCCCAGCAGAATGTGTTCACTAGGAACCATATCATAGATTAGACCACCATAATGGTTTTGAACATGGATAGGCAGTTCATAATTCAACAGCCCTTCGGAAATGACATAAACATTAAGACACATGGGTTATAGCCAGATGCTGGCATAAGCTGTTAGTCGGTTCCATGACGAAATTAAAGTATGCCCTTCCAGCAGTTTCAGGTACAGCTATATATACCTATATAGTTGAATTGAAGAAAGGGTAAAACACTAGTGTCTTTCAAAATAGTTATGATGAATAACTGTCTCACCCTAACTCTAGTAACTTATCTTTATAATAAAGCGTTACTGTGGTATACTTGAAGATATGTCACAGTATTTCTGCCATAATATTTTCTCTCATTAATGTGATTTTCACAAAAACACCTCAGTGTTTCCTGCCCACGCCCTAACTTTGCTGAGTGACAGCACTGGTTACTCTATTAAGCTTGGGTTGACTTCCAAACTCGAGATCAGGTAGAGGAGGACTCACTTTACACTGCAGGACCTGTAAATACATCGCATTCCCAGGACAATGTTTATACCTTACATTATTCTGAAATTGTCTAGTTTTAGCTGGCAGTCACTGGACACTTTTATGCCTTTGTTTGCAAAATTAATGGCCCATGTACTCTCAGAAATCACTTTCCTCTATAGGTATTTACAGACTTTGATTCTGTTACTTCCTGGACTTAAGGCAGAGATTGGTATCAGCTGTCTTAGCATCACAGTATGTTGTAAGTACATGTCCACTTTGTTATCACCACGATCAGGCCAATTCCCTTCCCAAGTCAGTGATGTTCAGAACACATTCCTCAATGTGTGAGTAACATCCTTAGTCTTGAAAGTATAACTTCAAATTTGCTGCATTAAAATGCATATTATTCAAATGAGCTCAGCTAGATGCCTAATCAAGTTTGTGGGTTTTTTTCAGAAAACTTCTTTCTTTTACTATTTTTTTGTACTCTGGCAATTTTTTGTATCATATACAACCATGCCAGCAAGGTTTTTATATTGTTGATAGTTTTCTTCAGTACAGTAAAAAGCTAATAACATATTTTTGAAGAATTCCACTTGAAATATACCTGTTAACATTTATATTTTAAGAACTTGTAAGACGTGTCACTAAACCACAACATTATTTTAGCGTAGGTTTGAAATTACAGTATGGAGCTTTTTATCCAAATTTTTTGTAATGCGATACAACTGGTTTCTAGTAATCTAAATATATATCCTTCATAAGTCTAATCTGTAGTCATACAATGAAAATTTGGCTTGATTGGGGTGGTCTAATAACTATACAGAAATGATGAGTGGTATCAATTAAGTTACAATCCTTTAATTCTTTCTGAAGCATCAGGCATCAACATTTTCATGACAAATTTATGACTATAGATAGAAAATATTTCAACTGCTGTTATGAATATTTTTCTACCTGCTTAATTTCATTAAAAGACAATGTAAAGAGAAAGGTACAATTTGCAGGAATATGACTTAGAGGAACTGCAGATGACTGGAAGTGTCGAGTGGGCATTATCTAATCTGAACAAGAAAATATGGAAATAGTTTTGCAAGAAGGTTCCTTTTTTTGTTCCTGGTAATCTTGTCAGAGCAAAATACTTGCTCAGTATTTTTTCATGATTTCTGGACATCTCTCAGAACAGCAGAAGCTCTGGCAATAAAGTCTGTAGATCAGACATGCCCACTGCAAAACCTCAGACCACCACCAAAGGACTGAAATTCCCAGTCCTACAGACATGATCGTGATCTAATGAACACGTATCACAGCAAAATGTCTGGGCATGTTGGAGTTACTGTAGATTTTTTTTAAAAAATAGTACAGTACTTGTAGATTATGTCTCATGCTTCCTGGACATGTTTGGCTCTCTTGATGTGCTATAGATAGCACACTCACACGTACTTCTGGACAGGAAATTTAAGCAGAGCTTTGGACTTTTTGCTGTCAGCCATGTGGTCTTTATATTCCTTTTGTGGGCAGGAATTGTATAGAAACATTACCAGGAGATTTTGCTTGTAAATTCCCAGGAGGCTGTTGCAATACGATACTCTCCAGTGATCCTGGACAAAAGAACAGATCTTGGAAGCCATGACCTGTCAGTTGAAGAGAGCAGTCCTGAAGCTTTAATTTGTGTCAGCAAATTACCAGACTCCACATCCTCAGTGGGAAGAAAGGTCACATTTTCATTTTCATATAAGAGCAATGTTAATGAAATATGATACAAATATAGAAAGCATACCACAGAGCCATTGCGACAAATCAAGAAGCTTAGTTTTTGTGCAAATGGATCTGAATATTGGGCACAGAGCAGTGATGGGGAAACACCATCTACCTATCTGAAGTGACATGCTTAAATTCTTTCTGGAGTCAGCAAAGACTGAAAGTAAAATTACACTAAGGTGCTTACCTCTCTTACTGACTTAATTGAAAATGCCTACATCCACTGGCAACCCAGATTTATGGTCTCATTTAAAGGATATAACAAAGTAGTCAGAACAGGACAGCTGGGTGTTAAACTTTTCCCTTTCAGCATCACAACACACTCTTCCAGGAAAATGCCCTAACCTTTTTGGGTTGCTTTTACTCCTTTTATACTCATGGAGAGAGAAGCACAGAAGTCCAAAGCGGTGAGATGAGGAAAGCAGAGAAGGGGGATCCAAGCAAACCCCTTTCCACTTGTCCTATCAGTGGACACTCTTGTAAAAAGTCCCTCCCCAGCCTTCCTGTAGGTTCCCTTCAGGTATTGGAAGGTCCCCCCGAAGTCTGCCACACCCCCAGCGCCCCCAGCCTGTCCGCATATCAGAGGTGTTCCAGCCCCTGGATCATCTTTGTGGCCCTCCTCTGAACACGCTCCAACAGATCCACGTCCCTCTTATGGTGGGGACACCAGAACTGGACTCAGTATTTGAGGTGGGGTCTCACAAGAGCAGAGTAAAGGGGGAGAATCACCTCTCTTGACCTGCTGACCACACTTCTCTTGATCCATCCCAGGATGCGGTTGGCCTTCTGGGCTGCATGAGTGCACTGCTGGCTCATGTTGATCTTCTCATCTATCAACACCCCCAAACCCTTCTCTTCAGGGCTACTTTCAACCCACTCTATGCCCAGTTTGTATTTGTGCCTAGAATTGGCCTGACCCAGGTGCAGGACCTTGCATTTTGACTTGTTGAACTCCTCGGAAGATAAAATCATAGAAGTCCATATAGAAGAGCAAGGCAGTGCTGCAGAGTTTGAAAGACACCTGTCAAACAAACTGTCAAAGTTATCCCATTAATTTTATTCAATGTCTATTAGAAAGCTTGATTACTCTGTTGAGAATCTGAGATGTCTTTCAATTAATTTATAGTGCTGTTAGCAAAATCCTCTAGGGATTAGTCCTGAAATTGAGTTATATAAAGAGGTTCTTTGAAGAATGCATATGAAACTCAAGCAAATTTAGTATTTAATTACTACTTATAACATGAAATTTCGAGATTGTGAAATTTTATTGCTTGTTGTCATAGTGCAAGGCTTTGTGCTCGCTCTCAACACAGGTATAAGCTCAGTAGAAAGTGTCAGTAACGCCCTCAGGCCACAGCCCCTTTTTTCTGCTCTACGTCTTTTAGATCACTTCATTTCCATGTTCTGCACTTCCAATACTGTTTCTGTAACAAAGAGTGAGGAAAATGAGCTTGCAACATAGGCATGAGGTCTGCAATGAGAACAAATCCCTAGGGAATTTTCAGCGATGCTGTACAGGGGAGACATAACAGAGCTTTGAAAAAATTCTTCAGTACAACCACCTTATTATCAGTGCTATGTAGACCTAAGTTATTGTCTGGTTTATTCCCCTTACATACAAAAGGCCTACAGCCTAAAATATTTCATATAATACTAAAAAACTTTTCCAGTTACTTTTTAAAAGCCGTGATATTACAGTTCATGTCTGACTGAACTAAACAAAATATCAAGCGGATTATGAGCCCTTTGGCTGACCTTTTCCATTAGAAAATGGTAATTTATTCAAATTGAAACTCTATAAAGGAGTGTCTGGCTCTAGCGAGATGTTCTCCTGGTGTGGAATCTGGTGTCCAGAGTAGCAATTCTGTGCTAAGAAGCTTGGTCCTGAACCAGTAGCTGGGACACTCACAGGATCTCTGGCCACAGTAAGTGAAAGACATGCATTAATAAAGTAGTGCAAAGAAAACTGCTCAGTTCACCTAGCTTGAATCAAATCAGGATCAAAGCAGTTTATTGATTGGGAAGGTGACGTTACAGTGGGGGTCTGCT
>NW_009704017.1:0-38914 GCF_000703405.1 Apaloderma vittatum
GTGGAGGGGGGTGCGTGTGCCCCGCAGCAGCCTGGCCGCGTTCGGATGAAACTGGCTCTTAAGAGTCGCCGGCCCTCGCCTCGGGGTCGGGATCGTGTCAGTGAAAACCCGCCATTCAGAATTTTTTCGTCTCTGTGTAGAGGACTTGTTCCAGCGCTGCAGGCGCAGTGCTTCGAAACGCCCACGTTAGAACTGCACAGACCTGAGGAGACGTTTTTTCTTAACGTTCCTAGTGTAACTCTCTGGAGCACAACATAATGAACTAAAGCTATGCACGTTTTTTTCTCGAGATTGAGAGGTACGACGGCGTAAAATGCTTACAGCATTTACAGACTTCTTGTAAGTGTTCTTATCTGTATGCTTTTGTTGAATGCACAAACTAAACTTGCTCTTAAATAAATACATTTTGGAAGACCATGCGGTTTCATAGGAGTGCAAACACTGAAACATTCTAGTAGCTAATGAGAACTACACATAAACCTAATGTTTTCAAAACCAAGTCAATTGCAAAGCTGACAAATCAAAAGTTTGAACTTCAGAGACTTTAATTTTGGAGTGTACAAACATAATCTTAAATAGCTGTTTCCACAAACTGATTACTTTTTTTTCTGTGTATCTTTTTTTTCTAAAAAACCCCACAAACCCAAACAAAAAAACCCAAAAGAACAAACTCCTGTAGTGCCGTGGCATGGTTGCCTGGCTTTGTGTGTTACAGAACACAGTGACTCAGTTCGTCCTTTACAGCTTTGTTCTTGAAACTCAAAGGGCATCTAGGTGAGTGTGTATATTTAATGCTAAGAAGTTTCAGTGGGGAGAGAGAGGCAGACAGTGAATTTTTGCATGCATGAGTGTAATTGTATTTGTTACTTTCTTCAAATCAGACAGGTAAAGGAAAAAACATGAGGCTATCTCAGGCTTAGATTTCATGGCCAGTTCTGCCATTTATAAGAGCTTGTTGCTCATGCTGAAGGAAGGAGTTTTTCTTCTTTCTTCCATTTCCTGTTGATGCCTGTGCTGTCTGGGTTTCCTCCCATGTGCTGACTCTGGCACTTGAATGCTCCAGCAAGTTAATCTAACTCACCAAAATGGCAGGAAACTATTTTTCATTGGATTAGCTTTCTACTGTTTTAGTAAATAAGACTGAATTTAATTTTCTCAGAGGACCCTGTTGGAAAGAGGAGTCCAGGACAGGATAAGCATAAAGAACAATTTCTCAGAATGAGAGGAAAAATAGGAATATTCTCTTTCAATGCTACTGAGCTATTAAATCATCTTGTTCTGTATGTAAGCATATTCTAGATGTTTTTGTTACTGCTGGTAAATTGAAGTATGACTCTTGTGCTTTTCATAGTGGTACAAGTCCAGAGAGAAAGACTGTAAGACACTTAGTCTGCCTCTTGTTTATATCGGCATTCTGTAGTTGGAGCTCCTGATGCTTATATTGCTATTGTAGTCCTACTCATTCTGGAGTGGTTCTTTCTATTCATCATGCCACAGAGTTGCTAGAACACCTGTCGATGAGATCAAGTATTTCTAGCGTGTTCTTGTGAAAAATTTATTAGTGCAACTGTTTTCTTGGAGGACGAGGGAAGTCGTCGTAACAGGTCTAAGATGTCTTGGAAACTTGAGTTACATTTACAGTGAAAGTGGGAGCTCCGCTGTGGCCTTCCTATCACTGTGCAGATGCAAGACCACAAAAGCGATCCCTTCCTAGATCCAAGAACTGACTGTTGCTTACCTTTACAATGCCTGTAAAGGCACTGCAAGAAGTTGTACTCTGAAATCTATGGCCGTACCTTCTTGTCTCCTGGGTAGCAGGTGTGCTAGTGGCTTGGGTCACTTGTTTAACTACCCAACTGGCATCTGGAATGAGGTACTTGCTTAGGTACAGTTGGCCAAGTGTGTTGGGAAATAAGCTATATATGGCTCTACTTCTAAATACCACCCTCCAAAGTGTTTTATCTTAGGTTTAGAAGTTGTTGAAAGGATTCTTGTGCTCAGTGCAAGAGTATGGGATTTTCTTTTCAGGAGACAGATTCACAGTTCTCGAAAGTAGTAGACTGAAATTAAGATACCTGAAGGAGTTGCTTCTATGTCGCGGCTGCATTGGCAACTGTGATGGTTTCAAGAGGGCGGTGCTAGTAGAGAGGAGGTCAAATGCAGTTGATACAAACAATCGGCGTGACAGGCAAGGTATGTACTTGTTGTGCGTGACGGGCAAGGTATGTACTTGTTCTGGCACTGCTAAATCCGAATGGACCTACACTTACCTCTAGCAGGTATCTGTTAGAATAATACTTTTGATAAAACAAATGTATTGGTGAGACTTTTGCACTACATCTGGTCTTCAGTGGCTTACAGAGCAAAGTCTGTTTACCTGCTATCACATAAATCATAGTCCAGACCGTAAAACAGAGCAAGAATTGGTTTGAGATTCAGGAGCAGTTGCCATCAGGAGCAGTTGCCCGAAAGACCAGGCAGTTGCATTTTTTGATTGATGTAGTTTCCTCTTAATAAGCAGTGAGCCCTGACGCCATCAAACCTGGTAGTTTTTAAAGTATGCATTGCATTTTTGTAAATTCCACAGGTAATGGAAAAAGGAAAACATTTCTTGTTTTGATTAAGGGAATTCCTACCATTGCAGGATGCATCCAAATTAGGCAGTTTCATTACCAGTTACCAGAGTTTCATTTGCTAGTGGATATGGGAATGGCAAATTAGTGCAGGCAAATTGTTCTAAATAATCATTTTATCAAAACAAATGCAGTACCAGAATACGCTATGTATTTCTTACATTACCAGCACTCCTTCTGCCCAAGCTACCAGTGTGTGAAGTACGGCAAAAAAATGTAATGTCTGTGCTGCATGATTCTGTTCTCATTTACGCATTTCATTAGCAAATTTTTGCTCACTTCCTGTTCTTACTGTTGGAAGTAGCTGATTTATTCAGAGTACATAATTCACACAAGCAAGTAATTTCTATGTCTTCAGATTATTTTTAAGTTGTGCTAAGAAGTCCGGTTTTCCTGCTTCTTCTGTTGTGCAGGGAGTTACTACTTCTAGACAGAATTGCAGCCTCTTAACCCATCTTCTCAACTGATTTCAGTGGGGTCTGCCTGTGACTTCCATTACTACTCTTCCTGTGGTGGGGTCACATGTTTCCTGCTCCTGAACTGCTAAGGTGTGGTAATTGCAGTGTGGGGATTCTTCGTGCTCCAGTTTTCTCTTCCTTCTCCCAAACAAGAGTGTGTGTAGTGATACCACTGCTGATCACTTGATCTGTGGCAATTACAGTGCAGTAATGAATGGAGAAGTTTCCAGTGTGCACATTCTTGGGGTTAAGCAGTTACGGTTGATCAGCTGATAACCACTGACTGAAGGCCTCAGACCAGTGCTGCCTCATCCCTCCGTATCATTAATCTGTGTATAGCCACTTTTTAAAAGGCAAATGGAATTTTCATACCTTCACCAAGCCCACTTCTTTTATAAGTATTCTTGTTTAAAATGGTGCTTTTAGTCTGGAGCCTCTGCAGGCTGTGCAGGGTTACAAATACCCAAATCAGTGGCTATGGCTATTAGACCATTTTTAGCTGTGCAGATGTTCGATATGTGATATCTCGCTAGAGCTCTCTCTTTTTTTTTTTTTTTTTCTCCCCAAAATGCTGGGTGCACTTTTGGACCTTGTGGTTGGCAGCATGCCAATAATGTGCTTTGATGAGGAAAGAGCGGTCAGTAAAATGAGTTCTTTGGCCTGCCCCATCAGTGAGTCATACGCTCTGCAGACCTGCTTTAGAGCATCAGTGACAGGTGATCCCTTGTTATTGTAAACAATCACATGATGTCTAAATTATTTCAAATAAAAGAGCAGTTGAAATCTGATTTTCCAGTTCAGGAATTTTGTGCCATTAACAAAGGAGCTCTTAATAGCACTAAAGAGCAACTTACACGCCTTTATCTACTGATTTCTTATAGTTCTTTCGGCCTTACTGCAAAAGCTTACTGTAGTTGGCTGGTTAAGATGCAGTACTCTTTAGGAGCTTACTAAGATTTCAAATAATGTTTTTTATTTTTACTATCCTACCTCACAAATTTGGAAGATGTTCACTGTAAATATTCCCAATGTCACTTTTTGTTTTTCATATCCTTTCTTAAACATTCTTGTGAAACATAGCAGACATTGGTGGGATTTTGAGCTCTGAAGCAGTCTAGAGCTAGACCAGTCTGTGCTTTGAACATTTTTCTTGTTCCTTATCTGCTTGCCTTACTTGATCTCCTTTATCTCTAAGAGATAGATTGGTTTTTATTCTGGACTTGGATAATGAATCCTGTTCCCTACCTAACGTATGTAGGCATTGCGGCAGTGTAAGGTTTTGCAGATCAGGTAAAACTAAGCCAAAATCGGCTCTAAAGAGTCTTACTGAATATTGTCTTTCGATAGTGGTTCCTCAGAGTGAGTTACATCACTGTAGAGAAGTGTATGGAGTTTTCTGAGATTGATAGACTTAAGTTATGTTAATATTTGCTTTTATTTGCTAGGTGGAAGCAGGTGAATGTGTAAAACATAATGTGCTGCTTCTGTCATTCGGCTTCAAACCACACTCTTGATCTTGTTCTGATGCAACAATTCTTGTACTACATGCTCAAAAATTTCTGAAGTCTAGCCAAAGTTTTGGAAGCTTTATTAAGTGTGTAACGTGATGGTTCCTTGAACTAGGTTAGATCTTTCAAACATAAATGGATTGTGAAGGAAGAAAATTGCTTGCTGCTGGATATTGTTTATACCAAAATACAGAGGTAGGTTATACTATAGAGCTTCTTTGCTAATTCATTGTGGGTAGAGTGAGGAGAAAGCAAGAAATCTGTTACAAAATCTGTCATGTGAGAGAATTAGTTAGCTGTGAAAACTTTGACTTTTTATTATTTTTTTTTTAAAGGAGGATGGGTTGCAATCTGAAATTCAAAGTAGATTTTTAGTAATATGTGTTGACATGAGAAGCAAGTAGCCTAGTCATTGCGAAGTTACGCCTAGTTAGAGCACATCACAGGGGTCCAGCTATGTCTCTTCACTAGACTTACCAACTTAGTTGGGTTTTTAGCATTTCCAGAATCTGATTGTGGAAAGGAGGAGCCTTTCCTGCATTTCTTGTAAGGAATGGTAGTATCCAACTTTCTTGAGGTATTTTTTGCTTTTCGTCTAAGAGTTAAATGAAGATGTTTACAACCGCATGATGCCAAAGCAACATTGACTTGCTTCTTGCCCAACTTGGCAGTCACTTGTATAGCTAGCTCAGAAACAACAGTGGTTGCCCTGAGCTAAAAATGAATGCTGGAATGTGGTAGCAATAAAAGTAAACTGTAGAAAAAATTATGCACACACACAGCTGATGGGGGGAGCTGAAAAGAGTGTATGTCTTCTTCCTTAATGTAGCATGAGATAACATCTCTTTAAACTAGACAACTAATTTCTATTCCAGAGGAAATAACTTGAAAGACTTCTTTGGTCTACCCTGAGGCATCATATTTTTGAGATAGACAACTTGGCATGATCGTGTCATAAGAAGAGGCAGTGATTGTCATCATAGACTTGCTGGGTAGATCTCTCAAATGCATGTGTCAGTATTTCAGATCTGCTCTGCTTGTGTATTTAGTATCAGTATAGAGAGCACACTATGTCTTTAATAGTAGTTCGGTCTGCTTTTCTGATAAATGCTTGTGCACCTCCACTGTTGGGTAAAGCTGCAGTAACACAGACCAGTCTTAGCAGTTATGAGAGTACTTCTGTAGGTGAGGGATCGAGGTTTGAACTGCTTGCTTGTCTTGGTGTGTTCAAAATGAATATAACTATTCCTGTTAGTATACTGATGTCTGGTATGCCCTTGACTAGTGAAGAATTGTTCTGAAAACAAAATGTGCTTTTTCAACTTACATAGATCCAAAGTGGAGAAAGATATGTTGTTGCTCCTCCCTCTTAGTTTCAAACGCATTATATCTTATCTATTCCTGCAGTGATTTCTTACTTGGATGTTCTACTTATGTATGTACACATGCCTCATACTTAGGCATCAGCTTTCTTGGCCAGCACACATAGCACACATTTGCTCTTTGTGCTCTACACAAAGTTATTTAAAAAGCAGAGAATGCTTTACGGTGGTTTTGTTTTGTTTTGTTTTATTTTTACAAGGATTATTATTTTTGCTTTCAGTTTATGAACAAGCAACTTCACCTTCCTTTTTGGTTTTGCTGACTATCCAAGTTAGTACATTAATGTTTCCTACTAGACTCTTTGCACTTTTTTCAAAAAAATGAAGGGGATAAAACCAAAAGTTTGAACCTAGAGGGAATTTCAGGTTAAAGAGAGGGTCTTTCAGTGAATGAAGGATATATTAAGTGTATACATTCGTCCCGAAAGAGTCCCATGTGCCAAGAAAATGGAAGAACTGTGAATCCTTCTCCCTTAAACTGAAAGCACAAGTGATCAAGTCCTTTGGGTACTCTTCAAGTAAATTGATGAGATTGGCTCCAAACCTGGGAGCATGAAACGTTTCTGAGCAAACTCACCAGAGAAAAATGTTCTGGTTCAGGATTTCTCTCTAAGCATTTGAGTATGGCTTTGTATCATTTTCAGTCTTTAGAAATTGAGATTCCATGCTTTCTCAGTTGTTTGCTTCACTTAGCTTCAGATCAGCTCTTAAGTTAGCAGGCATTTCATATAAAACATACTGGAGCTTGTAACTCCCGGATTTTATTTACTATTTTTTAAATTTAAAATGTTTATATCCTTGGTAAACATTAATATTATTGAAGTATATCTATGAAAAGCCAAGTAAGTTGTTCTTGAATAAGTGACTTCTTAGGAAACAATCAGTTTGTACCTTGATATTTTTAACAAAACCAAAACCAAAATTTCAAGTGGTGATTTCAGCTTCAATGTTCTTTTAGCTGTGTTTTGGTATTGGCTCGTTAAGCACTGTAAACCTGAAGTCTTACCTGATAAAATCTCTTACACTGTTTTAATTTAGCAAGAAAAAAAATCTTTTTGTGTTAAAAAGCACCTCTCTTTAATCCTGCCAATGAAGGTCATGATGCAAGAAGGTTGGTGGAATAGTCGCCAATTAGGCCTATCTTCAGAAAGTCTAAGTTGTTACTATTTTGTCAAATTAACCTGATTAAATTATTAAGACTCTACCAGAATTCCAAAAAAGATTGGTTCTCATTTGTCCAGTGAATCAGCGTAATACATGCGTATTCCTTGAGGGCTTGTGACTAGTACAGAAGTGCAATTCTGAAGAAAAATTGCTGTTAAATATTATGAATTCTCCTTCTCCATGCTTTATATGTGATTTGGAAACCGTTCTGCAGCAATGGAATCGAACAAGCTAAAGAGCTCTTGTGCTGTGGGCAGGTTCAAAGTGAGAAGACTTGTCCTGCTTTGAGGTTGTTCATATGTTCTTTTGAGTTTACCGGTTTGACTCCAGAGCCTACCTTCCTGAGAGTTACACTTCTAAAAATTCTTCCAGTCTTCAAAGCTATAAGGAAAGAGAACAAAAACTGTAAGTAGCTACTTGCATTAATATTATTGCCAGTTCTATTCAGTTCCTTAGCCAAAATACTTTAGCTGACAATGGAGATGCTTAAAAGCTGTAAGATGAGAGAATAAGCCATTTTGCATCAGTAGGGCAAGTGCTAAAATTAGCTACCTTAAAATTACTGTCAATGCCCCTATTAGGAATACTGTTCAGTCAGTATGTTTAAAATTTAGTCCTCTCTGCTACTATTGATTTGTGTGGAGTATGTTTTCCAGTGATGCCGTCTGGACTGTGGTACAGTATTGTGGTAACTGGTGTGGTTGTGTCATGTGCATGAGTGTGTTGCTTATGGTAAGTATTGCTTTCCAGTGCTTTGATGGTGTTTTTTGACTAGCAGGAGTCACTTGATTAATTTGTTGAAATTTCAAGCTTGTTTCCGGTAAGAGGTCAGCTAGCAGATAATTGCTTTTTTCCTTCCAAATGAGTATTTCCAGACAATCGAAACTATTGCAAAAAGGGTGTCTCCTAAGAACCTTTATCAAATGGCGCCCAGATGTGCAATACTTGCAGCTGCCTTGGCTATCTTATGCCTGCTCTGTGCAGCGTCACTGATGCTGTTCACATTTGCAAGGATAGGTATGTTTTAGAATAGTATCTTGTTTTGTGAGTAGTACTGACCAGTGTATCTAAATTGAGTATATGGATGGAGATTCTTGGGTGTGGTGCTTACACCAAGAAGGACTTTTAGGCTATTTCAGCCTGCTAAAGAAGATTAAAACTTTATTTGTTTACTTTAAAAAAGTATCTCTGAGCAGTTTACCGCTGTAAGAGGAATATTTCAAAAGTGGTCTTTCACAGGGAATGTTTCTTGGAATGAGGCTTCTAGAAAGCATGGGGTTTTGTTACTGGGATTCCTGTAATTCTGACAGCACATGTGATAATTTGTCTGTCAGTATGCACCTTTCTGTCAGGGTCCTGTGTGCTTAGCTGTTCTACATGTTGAATAGCTTGGATATTTCAAGATTATCAGCTAGTGGTCAGGGATCATGTGCTTTTCTAAGGAAGTGATTTGAGCATACTGCACCAGTATAATTGGAATAATGCCTTTATAAAAAGGTTGTGCATTTAGTTACCTTATAACAGCAGAGTTTGCTTAAGATCTCGTAGATTGGGTAATACTTTTGTGCCTGATCTTATTTTCAGTGTTCCACTTAATGATTTAAAATACTTTAAAGCAATAGCATAACTTAATAGTGTCAGGATCATGAAGGGAGTAAAAAGGCTGCTCTGTTTTAATAGGATTTTAAATTGTTCATCCATCAGAGTATGAAACTAAAAAGTCCTTAAACTAAATCTCTATGCTGAAATGCATATGTTCGTGCTTATTGTTCATGATGAATGACTTCCACACTGCATCTCTAGATAAATGGAAAGTGGTTTTTTTTTTCATTCCAGTCCAACTGGCATCTTTTTGAGCTGGATATGTGCAAAAGTTTAAAAAAAACCCAAACAACACAACTAAACAATAACCAAACAACCCCCCCGAAGCCAAAACACCTCTTTATTTAAAGAATGTGAGGAGACTTGCATGGCTAAGGCATTTTTTTGGTTAGTTTTGTTTCTTTATGCATCAAGGCCGTGATTAGAACAGCTGTTTCGAAGCTGCCTGACTTTGTAATTCCATGAAATGTTTGAAGTGAAAAATATTGGAAGGGAAAAAAAACTTATTTGGTTCTCACTGCGCTTTGAGCAAGTTGGTGTTTTGCCCTTTTAGCAGGACCAATGTTTGGTGTCACCTGATGGCAGTTACTCCTTCAGCACTGCTGTGGCACCAGGGTGGGAGCACTGGTCATCTGAAAACTGGAGACTGGATGAAACAAACGACCCTTGCTTTGGTCTGCTCTTTCCAAGTCTTGAGCAAGAACAGTGGGCCTAGGTATCGACTGCGAGGCAAAGCCAAAGGTTAAGGAAGGACGTTACATTTTTATATTACTTTATATTGCAGAGTTCACGCTCCTGGTGGTTGTGACGTTGGGGAATTAAATTAGAGACACAATTCAACATTGTAATTCGGTAAAGCTGCGGACTGCTGAAAGGGACAGTTCCTTGGTCACCGCAGAATCCTGAGGCAGAGAACTGTTGCAAATACTGTGTTGCAAGATATGAGGAGGAGAAAATAGTGCAAGGAAAGGAGAAATGACAAACAAACTGAATGATTTTAACGTCTTTTTTTTTTTTAACGTGCCTCTAAATACAGTGCTAAGAAGATTACTGAATTCTGAAAATCCAGTTTTGGAAACCTCAGAGTACGCTAAAACTGCAATGCTGTCCTTTGATAGAGATGCGCAAATAAATGGTGCTGTATAGAATCACAATGTTCGGGGTTGGAAGGGTCCTCTATAGATCATCTAGTCCAACCTCCCTGCCAGAGCAGGATCCCCTAGGGCAGCCACACAGGAACGCATCCAGGCGGGTTTTGAAAGTCTCTGGAGAAGGAGACTCCACAACCTCCCTGGGCAGCAGGAGTAGTAAGCCTGCGTTAGCCTGTTGAATAGGAGTATAGTTTTGTTGCCACTGGTTCTTCCTGCTCTTTGTTTTGGGTAGCTGCTTTGTGGCTGGATGGAGAATTTGGTTTATGTTCTTTCCTTTAGAAAGCAGTGTGCCTATTTTTCCGTTATATGCAGTCTTCTGTGGTGAAATGTGCCCAGGTCTAGAGGCTGTTTTCTAACCTAAAGGGATTTTTAAATTTATTTTTTTTTAAATGACACCCTCTGTTCCAAATTAGCTTTATTAGAAATTAAGGGAGAAGACTGATTGTGTTCGTACCGAAATAGCCTAGTAAGAACCTAATCTAGAGAGATATTTCAGTGTTCAATGAGCAAAAGTTAAGCACTGTGTGTAGTAGATTTATGAAGTGCTTGGTGTCTGGTGTAATATTAAAAGGAGCTGTTGGGTTTCTTTTCCTGGTAATTCCCAGCAATATATTTCCAGTTCACAGTATTTGAATGCTATGTGATGCAGCCTTTTGGACAATAAACTCCTGTTTTCCTGTTGTGTTTGTTACCTGACTTTGTGTCCTTGGTATGTTTCAAACATGATGCTATACTAAGAAAATTCTCAGGTAACAAGCAGATACCTCTTGGCATGACTTCCACAGTGAAAAGACTTAGAGTAAAAAATGTTGGGATATTTTGGATTGTGTCTGTTGAAATGAGAAGCTCACAGTGTGTCAGGATTTTGTGTGCATCCAAACTGGAAGAGACATAAGGTTTGGGGAGAGAGAGGAAAAATTCTTAAATTATTTTTAAGACAGTCTTATTTAGGTTCAAAAATTTTGATTTTGCTGTTCTGGCAGATGCACTGAGGGTTTACAAGACTATATCTGATATTGTAACATCCTGTGAGATGCAGCATGAGGAAGAAAAATATTTGACAAAGTTTTTAGGAAACCATTAAAGAAACAAGTGAGTTTTTTCGTGTATGTGGCTGGTTTGTTTTGGTGTTTTTTTCTCTTTCTTAATAATATGTTAGATGACTGTTAGAGCTGTACCAGAGCATGGAAGCTGAGGGATGGAGCACAAAACTTTATAAAGAAGATTCAATGCGTTTGTGCTTACCAAGTACTTGGACCTTGAAAGCTCTCTTCTGCTGTCACCTATACTGTCTGTCCTGAGCTGGAGTTGTTTTTTTTTGTGGTCTTCTGCAAGTTTACCTTACCTGAGAATTGCTAAAAGGATCCTTCTTTTTTTTGGTTCTTAAACGGGCTTTCTTGCTTGTCTTCTAGGTATTTGTGTCTTTGTCTTTCGGAAAGCCTCTTTTGCCTAATTTTGGAGTAAAATACTGCATCGGAATACCAAGCAAGTAAAATCTTGAGTCTGTTGGATGTTCCAGACGATGCGATGCTATTTCATCTCATCAATTACCCTTCTTCTGATTTTTTTTTATTTTAAATCCACATGATACTATTTCTCTTACTCTGGCAAAGCCAGCTCTGCCTTGACTGCCTGACCTCCTCCACAGCCTGCGTTCTGTCTTCTGGGAGGGCATTCTCTGCTACCATTCTTCAGAATGAGAAGAAAGCATTCTAGGAAGAAAGTTCCTTCTTCAGAGTGCCACCATTGCCACCTTGTACCTCTCATGTAGAAGTCATCATCTTCTTCCTCCCACCTCCAATCCTTTTGTGCAATCTGTCTACTTTTAGCTGCATCCAGAGTTGCGTTGTCTTAAAGAGTGTGTTGGCTACAGTACATTTTTTGGCTCAGCTGAAGGGAATCTTGCCGTTGTGAAGGGAGAAAGGGCAAAAGAGACACCGTTGCTCTGTACACTTAAAGTATTCCAGACTGGGCATGTTTTGGTTTTGCTGTGCACTTGGCCTCTTTGTGTGGGCCCAATGTAGGTGTTCCAGTTTTCACATAGCTGCAAGAGGAGTCCTGTAGTTTGGGTACCTAGATGGTTACCGAGATGTGATAGACTTACCATTACATTTAGTTAACTAGGGAATATTGTCAGCTTTATATATATTAATTTCCCTCTAGCAAAAGATTTATACAACATATTGAAGATGTTTTGAGCATGAACTTTGTTTAACTCATGTTTAAACATTTGAATCAAAGGACTGTTAGCTTGAATGACCTAACTGTTCCCATTTGGTTTAGTGTGATGGGGATGGAGTGAGAAATTCAGATGGAAAGCACTGAAGCCAGGAGTGACTTCATCAATTTATACCTTGAATTATGCCCAAAGGCAGTAGTTGCTTACATGACTAAGATGTTGGCATTATCATTTTCTAGAGGAGGATGAAGAAAACAAACCAACCCCCAACCCCATAACTTAACAACAACACACCCCTCCACCCCAGTACCACTGGAACTCTTGAGTTCAGGTTTTTGTAGTTAGAGTTGTTTACCAAACCCATGTTGTGCAGTGTCTGAGCACACAACATGTGTACACTTTACTGCTAGTTCAGTGTAAGTGTACAGTGTGAACCATTCTTTGAATATATTACAATTCCCAACTGTTTAACTATACACTTGGACTTCTGCAGTTGGGGTAGAGCTTGCCTCTGAACTGAATTAATGAAATGTTGCTAGTTCAGTGCTCCCCTAAAATATGTTTTGAAATTAAAAATATTTTTCAAAATAACAAATTTTGATGGAATGACATCCAGAGCAAGATGGATCCGACTTAATGTTCTACCGGATGGCTGCTATCAATAGCACTTTTGGGATTAAATCTTTTCATGTCATAGGCATCATAATGTTATAAACAACTAAATTCTGAGATCCAAGTTTGAATCTAACCTGAAAACAAGCCTTGAGGTATTAGTATGGCCTAGAGTGTGTTTATCACACAAACTTTCTACTTTAGTCTCTACCATGATCCCTTGAAGAATAACTGCACACAGTAAACACGCAAAAATATGTGTAACTAACTTGTTTCTAGATGAAATATGAACTGTGCTGTGCACGTAGTTCAAGGTTTAAAAGGTAAAAATGCCATTTTTATTCTGTCAGACATGGGGTGTTTTTCAGAGCACAGACCAACATTCCTTGGCATCCCTTAGCAGTGCAAGGGAGAAGTCTTCACACCACCAAAACCAGAAGCACTGTGCTCCTGGTAACAGAGCCTGAGTGTGCGTGCTGATACCTTACTCAAAAGCAGACGTAACTGCTGAATTTTTAAGCTGCCACATCTGAACAGCACCAATAGGGTGGGAAACTTTTGAGACTTCGAGTTTATTGTTTATCATGATCTAATCTCTGTAGTGGCCAGTTTTTCTTTTTCTTTATTTGACATTCATGAGGGTAGAAAACCTTTTTTATAAAATAAATTGAGAAGCAAAACATGAAATTAAATCATCCAGTTAGCAGGGGATTTCAAGTGAATAGTAATTCACTAGTCTCAGTGTTGCTTATACGCTAGTCCAGTTTGTTTATGCTGCAGTGGGAGAGTTTGGACTCACCTTCCCGTTTGTAAATTACTACATCCTCAGTACTTCAGTGTTGTACTTAGACCCATTTATTGAATCTTCATTTAAAGCACTTCAGTATTCATGTTAAATTTGTTTAAACTGATATTATCAGTGGATCTAGTAGGAAGGAATAATTTGAAGCAATCTGATGAGGAAGAAAACTACCACTTTCAGCAGATGAACTTGACTGTAAATGCTGCTTTAGTACATAACTCCTTTTTTCCCCATGAAAGGTTTTGCTTAGGTTCTCACATACTGACTAGAAAGCCAATGTATTTTCTTACTAAAAAAAGCATATATTTGATATATGTATATTACTTAATAGTTGTTAGAATATTATCTACTTTTTGAGCTACTTAACAGTAGCTTAGAATTATCAGCATTGCATTTCAAAAATAGTTTTAATTATCTACCTGCTAATGTAGGTAGTTAACATTCTTTTAAATCAAGGATACAACTGTGGACTGCTAAATAGTCTGTCTTAATGACTACTGTGGAGTAGAAAGGATAGGAGGAGAAAGCTTATTTCATCTATTACATTACGTCTATTATTTTCTTAAAAGAGTAAACTTGAAAGGCTTGTCTTGTTTACACATTCAATATGTTTCACATGTTGTGAATTGAAAATTTAGCATCTTCTGATTAAGTCAGATAATTTGCAGTAAAAAACATCTGTGTCCAGGAATCTTTACAATTTCTGTTCACTGCATTTCCTTTGTTGGGTGAAGGTTTGTAAGTCTTCCCACTGTCTCCAAAGGAGGTGGAATGACTGTAAGTCCTCGAATAAATAATACTGAAAGGATGAGAATTTTCATTGCTAATTTCACTGAGATTAGGTTTATATCTGTGGCATGTGTGTTTATATACTGGCACAAATGTTTGATATCTAAGAGTATCCTTTATTTGCGGTGTCAGGTATATGGCTTTATGTATTGTATTCGTACTTTGTAAGGGTAAAAGTGAGTAGCTGTTGAGTCTGTTGCTTAGAAAAGATCTTTTGTGATATGTTATTCTGAAGTATTTTGGACTTTTAATTCCATAGATTAATATTTCATACAGTATCTTTTTTCTTCTTTTCCTATAATGCCTTTCTTTAGTTTGCCTTGTGCTGAAAGAAGGCTTAGATTAAAAGTCTTCCCTTTAAGACTTTCCTTCTGTGAAGCAGTTTGATTATTTCTGCTGCAGGATACCTGTAAAGGATGTTCCTGTAGTTATGACAAACAGAATTTTTATGTCACCTTGTCTTGTGCAAATAACTCAGTCATAAGAGAGTGTAAGCTTATTTTCAGAAGCACAACAAACAAGAACTCAGGATATTTGATAACTGTTGTGTAATCTTTTTAGTTTCATAAGCCTATCTTGACCCCATTTAAGACTTGGTCACAGGCTTCTTTTTGTATTTTGGACATATTTCACAATTTAACAAATCTCTTTCATTATGGTAATGAAAAAACTAGAAAAGTTTAGTTTGGTGTAAATGGTTTCTTGTAACTTGGAGACTACAGTCATTTAGTTGCTTTCAGATTCACTCCTTAACAGCAAGTTTCAGATAAAAATGACTTGTACTAATACAGACCTCTTAATGCTGAGGAGTTTTAGAGTGAACAAGTTAACTTTGCTGAGTACTATTCATAGAAAAACAGAAGACTGAACTCAAAATTCAGAGCAGCAAGCCTGCGTGTTGCCAAACAGCTAGACTTATCATTCCAAATAACTATATGACTTTATATGCTAAGTTTAACTGGTGTGGGATTTTTTCCCTTTGCTAAGGTTGCAGTTCTACTTTTAATACTTGCTCTCCATAACTGTATTAAGAAGCTAATAAAACTGATGATTGCTTTTAGAAATGTTTGCATGTTCTAGAATATTTATGCTTCTGTCCAATAATTCTTAGAAACATTTTAATCTTATTCCAAGCTCTTGTACCTTTGATGAACCAAAATGCTGTCCAAACCCTGTATGACGTATAATGCTGATGTTGAAATTGCTAAGTTTGACAAAACAAGCTTGTCTAATTCCTGGGAGGAAATCTCTGAAATGAAAACTGCAGAATTGGAGCTGGAGCTAGTTTATTCCATCAGTTCATTTGTCTTTAATATCAAAAGCCATTTACACCTTTTGTGTTTTTTGTTTTCCCTCTGGCCAGGGAGGCAATAATGCAGGGCATACAGTTGTTGTGGATGCTGTGGAGTATGACTTTCATCTTCTGCCAAGTGGGATCATCAATCCGAAAGTCACTGCATTCATTGGTAAGTGGGATGTCTCTACAAAATAGACAGTACTGTAGTTTCAGACTTCTGACATAGTAAAATAACAAAATATGTCTGAGTACATACAGGATCAAATTCTCAAATTCTCATAGGTCTGAATTGCTCTACTATCTTCTTAATAGTCTTAACTCAGTTGTGAAGTTTGAATTACAGAATTTTCTTTTATTGTCTTGGATGGTTCATCTTTGTTTTATCTGTCCTATCAATGCAAACAGGTAGCTGCCCAGAATATCTTTGTTATCGTGTTCCCTCTTATTTTCCCTACCAATTATTTCTTTTATTCTCACAATTCCTCCTCTCTGTTTTATCTTCAGCTCTGCTAAGTAACTACCAGTACCTTTTGAAACATAGATCTTTCCTTCCCTTTTCTGCTGGATCGCGAAATGAAAGCTGATTCTGAAAGACTTCTGCACTACCAAGAAGTTCTCTCAGGAGAGTACACGAGAAGGTTTAGGGCAGTGGAAGTACTATGGGATGTTAGGATCTACGATGTTTGCTTCCTGAAAGGGGATTTAGATTGTTCTGTCTGTTGTCCTTACAAGCCTACTTAACCTCCTCCCTCTCTTGGAATGCTCTTTCCAATTCTGTGTGTGTTTGGTTTGTTTGTCGGGTTTTTTTTCTTTGGATAGCTTGTATGACCAGCCTAGTTAATGCTGTGTAGCCCTTAAAATTTCCTTCGAAAAATTAAGATAAATATTTAGGGGGCTGGTTAGCTCAGTCAGTTGAGCATGGCGCTAACAGCGCCAAGGTCCTGGGTTCAGTTCCTGGTTGGTCCCCATGTGTTGCCTGATCAAGTCGAGAGGTGGTGTCCCTGGTGACAGGGAGGTTGGATTAAATGATCTCTAAGGTCCCTTCCAGACTAGGCCATTCTCTGATTCTGTGTCTACACAGCATTGAAACCGTGCATGTGCTTGCGTGCTGTTGAACAAATCATGCGAGTCTGAGGGTCACTAAATGCTGTGACCTATCAACATCTCCGTCCTGCTCTTTGATACCTGTAACTCCTGTCCCCTACACAGTGTAATTCTCTAAAGCAGGAGTCTCTTGCTGTCCCCTTCTTACCCCTTCTTTGTGCGTGTTTCATTACTTTGAGCCTGTAGTCTTGCCTCTCAGCTTGGTGTGTGTGCCAAGAGTGGTCGTTGATATTTTGGTAAGGAGCAGAGCAACTGAAGGGCCTCTGTCACTAGTTACTCCATTCACTAACAGTGCTTGCTCAGTTTTTGGGTCCAGCTTGTAGTGACTGTATACTCACAGTCATCATTAACTCTTTGCTTGATGGAAATTGGTGGTCAATTGCCTCTTTGCAGCTATTTCATTGTGACTTGATAGTGGGATAGTTTTGAATAAACTTGCTTGGCCTAATCATATTTCTACAGAAATGGAGCCAATGGGCATGGAAATAAATTCCCTCTGCTGAAGGGGGGGTTGGGATGTTAACGGCATCTAGTTTTGAGGGCTGCAGCAGATGATACTACTTCTGATCTCTTTTGATGTGTTACAGTATTATGTTTCTTTAGAAGTTAATTTCTTGAAAACAGTAAAAAAAGATGGCCATTTGCTATGTTTTGTTTGGTAGACTCAGGGTTGAGTAGGAAAGACTCCATCCTCTAAAAATATAGTAGGCAGAAGGAGCTTTTTACAAATCCTCTTGCCTATATCTTTTATCTCTTGGTCTTGTCCATTCTGAAGTTTATTCTAGCTTCTTTTAGGTCTGCCTTGTGTTTAAAATTTCTTGGGAAAAAAACCCCAACAACCTAGCTTAGGATTCCACTGAAAGGGCGTACAGGTTAAAAAAACCAAACCAAAACCAACCAACAAACAAACAAAACCCCCAACAATGTGCAGGAGCAAAATGATTGGAGAATTGTAAGAAATTATTATTATTGATTAGAACTATCTCAAAGGTTATAGTGAAGAAGTCTTAGATATTTTTTTCATTTCAGTGATTAGAATGCTTTTATCAGTGTGAAGTTAGGTGATGTGCAATAGTTTTAAATGACAGGTCCCTTCATTCTTCGGCTAGGTGCTGTCATACTGGTAGCTTTGGATCTACTGATGCACTGAGTTTGGGGTGGCGTTAGAGGTGGTTCAGTTTTGCTGTATGGTAATGCCCCTTCTTAGGCACTCGGTGATGCTGTCTGGTTGTGTGAGCTAGTAGCCTTTTCTGAGCAGTGTGACAACTGTAGGAAAGTGAGCTTGCTTGCGATAGAACTTTTGCCTCTGTTATTTTTGCTAGTCTGTTAACAACCCCAACTCTATATATGGAATATTCTGTGTCCATTTACAGCAGAAGAGTGCCTGAGGGGATGCGAGTGTTTATAATAGTGATAGAAATGTGCTAAGCTTTCAAAAAACAATAGGGTTATTAAAATGAAGTACAAAGAGGGAAGTTAATTTTAGATATGAGGAAGAGGAAATTGCATTCTGGACTATACCGCAATGCTGTTGGTGTTTGTCCTGATCTAAATTGAAAGTTTTTTGAGTTTATTAAAAAGATTCAATGCACATAAGTAGAAATGCATACTTTAGGTGTAAATCAATCTTCTACAAATTCCGAAGAATAGAAATTGCACTGTCTAGGAAGTTTAAAAACATATATAAAATAACCTGCCTACAAAACATGAAGTGTCTTTGAATCATTTCGAATATTTTTTTCCACGTTCAACATAATTCATTGCATTTTGTGTGCTGATTTTCTCCAGGAAATGGTGTTGTAATTCATTTGCCAGGACTCTTTGAAGAAGCTGAAAAAAACTTAATGAAAGGAAAAGGTGAGAAAATTTTAAGATACTACTCTTAAAATAGTTTGTGGGGCCTTCCAGATGATTTGGGTAGAGAATGCCTCTGTAGAGATTATGTACAGTTTATTTTTTCCAGAACTCTTGTTTAGCTTTGTCTTTCTGACAGAAGTCTCACTATAAGTCCCAGGGCCCTCATATGAAGACAGACAAAAGGACTCTCTACAGTTGCAGAAGAGAACATGGTCTAAATGTGAATTACCTGCAGACAGTTTTCTTTGCTTGAAGTGGTGAATTTAGGAAGTGAAAAAACTTGTTAAAGTGTGTTACCAGTTCGTAGCAATTTTATCTCTTACCTTATTGTACAGTTTGATGATATATTAATGTAAAGAAATGCTGTGGTAATCACTTCATGATTCAGAACTAAGTTTTTGGATGCTTTCTGTTAGGTCTGTGGCTATACTTGTCAGCAGTCTACTATAAGTAAGGTAAATCAATGATCTAGATTACTCAAAACCAAAAAGCTACTAATTTATTGCTGAAATTGAGTAACTAGTAGAATAATTAGAATTCTCCCTCAGAATAAGCCTGACTTTCTTAGCTTTATGGGCTGATGCCAGATTTTAATTATTGAAATATTTTTTTTTCCTCTGGAATGTGATTATCTTTAATTAGATTTATTGAAGACTAAACATGAAGATTGACATAAAGACACTAGACAAAAATGCTATTCAAAACATAATTTGAACTATTTTGTTTTGTCTTTAAAGGGCTAGAAGGCTGGGAGAAAAGACTAATAATTTCTGACAGGGCTCATATCGGTAAGTTCCTGTTTGTGGTTTCTATTTTTTTGTTAGTCTTTGTTCTCTGTGACCTTTCTGTGGCAGTAAAAGCATGACAATTTTTAGCCACCTCTATATGAGTATGTACTTTTCTTTAGATTAAGCCTCTGTATGCTGCTTTAGTTTGTTGAAGATCTCGAAAAAAATTGTTCCCACCCAGGACCCTCCTAGATTTATAATCTAGTGACTCTTTAGTCCTCTTCCATAAGCACAACCTAGTCAGGAAGGCAGGTGCATTTTTGAGCCAAATAGTATAGAGGTGCAAAGCAGTCAAAAAGCAATTCAGAAGTTAATTGACTGAAAGTTTTGTTTCCCCCTTTACTGTAAAAGCAGTGCTGCTTACAGCAACGTTTTTGCTGGGAAACCACATGCCTGGGCGTGACTTCCACCCAGTCGGGCTCTCTACCGAGTAAATCGCCATGTACTTCAGAAAGTCTGGAGATTTTTATGGGCAGGACTCCGTAGGGATGGAGGGAGCGGCTGCCCTCCTCGTGGGGAGCGCATCACTCAGGTGTTGATTCCAGCCTGTGTTCCAGGCAGCCTGGCGTAAACTGGTGTTTAGAGTCCAGACCACCAACATAGAGCTTCCGAGGCTCTTCCTGTGTCATTCCCAGGAAATCTCTATTGCATAAATTCAGCCTTTAAATGAGATTTTTAGATACTGTAACATAATAAGTATATAATTGCATGTATTAGGAATTGGACGTATTGCTGCTCTAATAGTCGTCTTCTGAAGATGCAAACTTTTTAGCTTTTATCAGATAAAAGCATAGAACACTGGATGAAAGTTGTTGTGTTTTTTTTTTTTCATCCTATCTGGAATACCCTAGTGAGTGAACATGTTATTTCAGAGCACATATGTTCTTACTTTGGAGAAACTATTTAGTTTAAAATCGTTGAGTAACTGTTCTTAAGTTACTAAAATCCTTCCTGAGTGTAGAATCACTGGAGGTGAATTACTTTGAAATGACTAAATCATTGCAGAACAGATTTTCTATTAATTATATTGTAATGGCAATACTATGAAGTTTTCTTAGCTAAACAGATCCTGAGCAAAACAGGATCGGTTACAGGCTGTCACTCACAATCATTCAACCTCTTAACATAAATAAACTTTCAGAGTGCTTCTGTTTAGAAAGTTTTGATGACGGTTTTTGGCTTGGTAAATATGTGTTCTCTAAAATGGATATTGGCAATCTGTGAATGATTAGTCTGTAACAAAATGTCATCCAAAAATAGGTTCAAGCTGCTGGGGATAATCTAATCCTTTAAATTATGGGATATGTGAGAATAGACACAAAAAGAAATTGGTAGGCAAAACAAGGAAAATCACTCTTGTTCTAGAGAGGCTAGAGTACTTACTGAGCCTGTTTCTTGCAAGTTTTCAGTCTTCCTTGTGTAGTGTGCAGCTTAATTGTTTAACCTGTGAGAGATACAGCTTAAGAAAAACTGTCTGGCTTCTGTTAACCTGCAGATTGTTGCACCGGTGTTTGTATCTGACATGAGTCTTCTCAGATTAATTTTTTTTCTTTTTATTTTATGATAGACAAAGAATTGGTGCAATAAATACTTTGCATAATCTTTGTCATTAATAATAGATAATGCTTTTAAAAAATAATCAGGCCTTGTGACGATTACTTCTGTTTACATAACAGACATTGGTGGGAGCTTCTGTATTTCCAAATGTATTTTAATTGATGTTGTCCAAAACATAAAAGTAAAATGGTTTAAGAAATCTGCAGAATGAACAAAAAAGTTTACTTAAAGTTCTCACTTTAAATTTCAACACTATGACAGGTTTTTATTAAAACCCATTTACAGGATTTTTTTCAACTACGTGTTTTCAGTGTTCATTGTCCATACATTCTTTTGGGCCACTAAAGTGTTGAAATGGCTCAGTTATTCTTTGAGAGTTGTGTACACAGTCTGCAAGTATTCTACAAAATAAATGCTTTAAAAAAAGTCTCTAAAAATCTGCAGAGCTCTTTTCTGTGAAAAAATCTAACTTGTAAAAGAGGGAAAAAACAACAACTTGTCATTTCATTTGCTTCTCTTCAATGTGTATATTTTTGTTTTTCACACTTATAAGCGGGACTAGAGTTGGTTTGAAGAAAATATTACCGATATGGTAAATTGTTTTGCACAAATTTCATACTGATATTATTTTTATTTTCTTAGTATTTGATTTCCACCAAGCTGCTGATGGCATCCAAGAACAACAGAGGCAAGAACAAGCAGGAAAGAAGTAGGTAGTTTTATTTTGTCAGACATAGGATGACTAAGGACAAACCTATGACTTAATACATTGGATTTTAGTTATTGTTTGTCATTGAGTTTAAAAAAAAAGTATTAATTATCCTTCTACCTCTTCAGTGTGGGGTATGCAGGGATCTTTTCTTACACTTTGTCCTCTTGTCACTAGCAAAAGTTAATATTCTTAATGAATCATAGAATCATAGAATGGCCTAGGCTGGAAGGGACCTTAGAGATCATTTTAATCCAGCCCCCCTGTTGCCAGGGACACCACCTCTCGACTAGATCAGGCAACACATGGGGATATTTTGCCTTACGAAGAAATTCCTAGTTCCTAATTTGCTTCATAAAAAGTGCTTCTACTTCCTAATGTTTTGTTACCTGTAGATGCTTGTTTCTATAAAGATTTATTTTCATTTATGAGGATTGAAGGACCCCCTTTGTCATCTCCAAATAACTGAAAGGTCTGACGTGCCTAATTTGGTATCTCATTATGCTTTGTTTTCTGAAGGGCATGTAAATGTTCGCATTGTTTACTACGTGCTGCAGTTGACTTCCTGAAGCTTTTGAAACTTTTAGAAACTAGCTGCTGTGTTTTTATAACCTGTGATTTCCAAGTAGCTCGCTAGTTCTTGGGGGTGGGGAAGAAAGCTGGCAGAATTAACAGTGAAATGTCTCCAGCTGGAAGGTAATGCAGCACTGAGATACTGGTAAACTTCTGAGACATCAGTAAACTTCATCTCTCTTCTTGGAAGTTTGTCTGTGTGGATGAAAAGCAATTCACTTTTCCTTACTGAGACCTGTAAAAGCTATCATCCATGACAATAATAGCCTTGAAGAGAGTGTCTCATTTGGGCATATTCTGCATCACGTGGGTTGCTGTGGACTGGTAATGTATCAGTTATTCTGACACTTGAATGTGCTGTGCCAGCTCTCTCTTTACCTGTTATTTTAGGCCTTAAAAAGTAAGCAGGAAGAACATACATATATGTGTGTGTGGAAGAATATACATGTTTTTGTAAGACTGTGTATATCAGTTATTCTTGAATGTTTACAGAGTGTAAGCTGAAATTGCTGTACAACAATATTTGCAGTTAAAAACATTGTCAGTCACTCAGCTACTTGTGAGAAGGAGCCACTTTATTAGTAGGTGTTAAAGATTGTAAGGGAAAGGCCAGTGAAGAAGTAACGACTTTCCTCCGATTAATTTGTGTTAAAGAAACCCAGGAAAAAAAAAAGTTAAATTCAAAGGTCAAAACCTTAAGCCACACAAAGTACTGTATTTCTTAGATGCTTGGCAGCATTTTCCTGACTCCAGCTGGGACATGTAGAGTTAAATGAAGCACTTCTTACATACAAACCTGAAATTCGTACTGCCGATGCTGTTCTTTTATGGAGGACTTCGTTTAGGTCTTCAGGACAGTTTTTTTTTTTTGAAAGACAGTTTCAGTTCATAGTCCTGAGGGATGTTGTGTTGGCATTCATTTCCTCAAGTAAAAATGCTGAGTTGTGTACAAATAAATATGTCAGTTTACAAAGTATGAAATGTTACTGATTTGTAAACAGAAGCATGTAGAAGATAAATATGTTTATGTCTATAAACAGTGATATTCTGAAAACTTAAGTTACATGCCAAAGCATCTCGTGTTTTAAATCATAGAATGCTTAAAACAAGGTTGTAAATATTTTCAATTAGCAGCATTTCAGTTTATGCTAAGGATGTATTAGCTTTAAAGAAAAAAACACCTTAGTCTTATAATAATAACTCTTGTTGTTATCTTTTGAAAGTTTGGGAACTACCAAAAAAGGAATTGGTCCAGTGTATTCTTCAAAAGCAGCTCGAAGTGGACTCAGAATGTGTGATCTTGTTTCTGATTTCGATGAATTTTCTGAGAGGTAATTTCTGTATTTTAATGCACAGTTACCAGCATAGTTTTCATTTTCTGATATGGAATTGTATAAACAAATACATCTGGTTGGTGTTACTTTTTGAAGTGAAAAATATGGTGAAATATGAAAATATTTTTATTTATAATTTTATTAACTTATCTATTTATAATCATTTAAATATTTTATTGTTATAATTTGTGTAATCACCAAATAATTGCGGATTCTTAACCAGTAAAAGTTAAGGTTTGTGGGGCCTAAGGAGGAAAACAAACAAACAAAAACCTTAGTAAAGCATTTTTGCCTTCTAGGTTCAAAGTGTTAGCCAATCAATACAAAGCGATATATCCTACCTTAGAGATAGATATTGAAGGGGAATTGAAAAAGCTCAAGGTAAGCCCGATTCTGTCTGTTAAATGACATCACTGTGTGCGATTACTTATATGTAAATCTCTTGGTGACAGACGCTCATACTTGTGTGAGAAGTTATAACATAATACGTGCCATGGGCAATTGGTATGTATCAATTTGAAAGAGTCTGCTCGCATTCTTGAAGATATGTTTGACCTTGCTTTATTTACACAGCATTTCAAAACTTGGTTTCAAGAGAAATATTATAGAATTTAAGAAGAAGGCTTATATAGGGAGAATTATTTTTGACTTCTACTTGCTTGGAGAAAAAAACAGCAGGCAGGATTTTAGCTGGGGAAGGTATCTGTCATTGTAAAGCAGAATATTAATTCCTTGTGTCAGAAATTTCAGAACTGAAGTAAATTATGATTCTAAGTAATAAGGAAAAAAATACTAACAACATAGAAAAACAGAAGTTAGAGCCTAATTGCCAGCAAACTAGTCTTGTGGTTAATTATGGATTCCACTTTGATGTTTTCACTACATTTGAGACAGTTGTGAGATTTCTCAGTAGTATTAATTCGCTTCTGCCTAATAGTGTGATTTTTTGCAATGCACCCAAGTTCTTATTTGAAAATATTTTCAGGTGGTTTACCTTTACTTCACCTTTTTGTTCATGCATTTTATAGAGATTTTTTTTTTGAAAACTCCTTAGAAAATACATGGAATAGGAGAGGTTGTGCACAGTTATGTGTTTTATTTCTTTCAGAAAATCAGGCCAAAGAAATCATCCTTCCTCTATTTAGTTGCCACTAAACTACCAGCTCTAGAATGAAGTATATGGGAGTTGTTAGCACTTCTTTCTGTCTTAGTTTAGTTAGTATCTGTTACACATTGTAACAACTGTAGCATTTTTATCAATATGTAGACCTAAAAATCAGTTACAATTGAGCATTTTATAATGCTTTCTATAGTTACTTAATAAAAATTAGAATTACAGAACATCCGAAAGTCATTGTTAGGGTCGAAGCATAATAGGTATTTGTAGCTTAATGTTTGTTTTATGCTAATGCACGTGATTAAATTCTAAAAAACCAAGTGTTACACTTCATGTGAAGTGACTCATTAGAATGAGAACTTCCATATGTTCTTGTGGGGAAAAAAATTGTCTATGCACCAAGTGTTAATCTGAACATTAGTGCCTGCTTGCATCCAGATACTCAGTGGCATGCTGGCACTTGACCCTGAATTCCAATAAATGACTTTTTACTTACAAACATACCTATATATATATATATAACAAATTAATACTGCTTTGCAGTTATTTACATTTGTTGCCTTTAGAGGGCCAGAAGTGGAATTTAGCACATAGTGGTTTCGGGGGAGAAATTTTGAACCTTTGGAAATGAAATACCGAGTACAGCAAAGAATTGTGATTATACTCAAGCTTGAATATTTCTAAAGCATTCCAAAAGTTTGGATTTTATTTCTTCTTTTTTTTCCCTTTTTTTTTTTGTTCATTCTTTCCTTATAGGAAGAACATACATGTCTATTGTAAAAATCTGAGTCTAATGTTCTTCCTTCCCTTGTTCACATGTTATGGCATATTTAGCATTTCTTTGTGTTTGCTTTTCCTTTTCAAAAGAACTCAGACCTTTGTTACAAGGAAGCAATAGCACCTGTACTCTGACTGGCTTTATTGTAATGAAATTGTACTCTACAATAGTATTTTGTATTATTCAGGGCTACATGGAAAAAGTAAAACCAATGGTAAGGGATGGTGTTTATTTCATGTATGAGGCTTTACATGGACCACCAAAGAAGATCTTAGTAGAAGGTGCAAATGCAGCACTGCTGGACATAGATTTTGGTAGGTATAATCTTTTTGAGACACATGTTACTCTATGCTTATGTTGTGAAAGAGGAACTCTAAATATAAACTCTTCAGTACTTAGCTGTTCTTGTGACAGAAGTGTTCTGTATTTTGGAATTGCAGTACTCTTTATGACTAGCAAGTAATTAGAGGTGGGGGAAAAAAAGTTTTTCATTAAATTATTTCATAAAACTTTATAGAGTGTGCCAAGATTAATTATTTGAATGACAGTAAAGATCAGGTGTCTTCTTAAATAGAGTATAGCTATACTTTAGGTGTCTATAAATTTAATATTAAATAACTCACAGCTGTGTGCATCTATGGAGAACACTTTTCTGAAGAAACTTTGAGAGGCAAAGTATGTATGCAAAATACTTGTTGACTTTTGTAGAATCAGTTTGCCTTTTTTTTTAACCCTTTATAGAGCACGTAGTTTTCCCCTCTTTCATGATGTAAGGAAAGTCTGTGGGAATCTGGATTGCTAATGAAGCAAGAGTAAAAAGATTATCCCAATCAATTTAAAGTTATAAATGGTGCACTTTTTTCTTAAAACACTGTAAATTTGCTAATAAAATTAGAAGCTTCCCGATAGAAGCTTTTTAAAGTGAGGTGATTATACCTGTTACCATGATATTGTAAGGACAGACAAATTATTATACCTCTGTATAGGCATAAGCAGCCTATATGATTGGCCTCTGCATTTTTTCACATTTTTCTTCAGTCTCACTAGCCTTATAACTGCATCATTTTTATTTTTTGAAAGATGCGTGCTTGAATTTGAGGTGTGTAGGTTCTGCTGTCAAACAAATACAAAAATTGACATGCACTCTGCTCTCGAGTGATAGGAATTCTGATACTGGACATTAACAAACACATTGAGTTTGAAAGCCTCTTCTTTTAAGAGGAAGATATGTCTAAGACTAATCACTGGAAGTGTAAGCACCAGTTTTTCCATGATAATATGAGTATTGGAAGAAACTTCCTTTTTAACAAGTCAAAAAAAAAAGGAAAGAAGTCTTCAACTATACTTCTCATAGGAAATTTTTGATGCAAAATGGATGTTTGCGGAGCACTCAAGAGGGATTGGTTTTGTATGTAGTGAGGATTTTAGATTTCATTTAAGTCTAGGAAATGCAAGTAGTCTGAAACTCATTAGGTATGTATATAATACGTAGACAGTTGTTAAGGTCACTTATATTTTACTTCTGCCTGTGCTGTGATACCCGCACACAGGGAGATATCTGCTCTCCTGAAGTAGATACTGTGACTGGATTTTGGACACTTGGGTGAACAATGGTTAAGTCCTAGTCAAAAGATTTGACAATGCCCAATGTCATTGCTGAACAGTCTGGAAGAGGCTGTTTTCTGTGCCTTGGTGCACAGAAGTCTTGATACTGAAGTAAGTTTTATGAATGCACATCTGTTGGCAGTGAAGACGGTAAATCCTCAGCCTTGCCATCCATCCTGCTTTTCCCGGGGTGTGTAATGAAGCTCACATGTGTGCACACGTGTCTGGGGGTGTATGTGTGTGGGTGTGTGGTCTTCTGTGTTTTTAAACGCTGTGTGAGGATAAACCACTGGCTGGGAGCTGAAACTGAGTACAGATTCTCATTGCTGCTGGTTTTGGACATCCGCTAGCTATATTTGCTTGTCAGTAAAGAAAAGCTCACTTACTGTGTCCTAAGAAACATAAAGAGTAATTGGTGCTTGCAGGCTGCTGCTACGTACCACTTGTAGGCCTGTGTCTTTCTCTTGAGAGATTTAACTAAAAGAAGCTAGAAATACCTGAAGCTAGTCTGCAAAACCTCACTGACTCTTTAAAATTGTCTGTATTGATTTCAATTTCTTCTGTCCAAGCCTGAAGCACAAGGTAGATGTCTCTTGCTTGTATGTAGTCACTGTGTGGCTGAAGCATTTGTCCGCAATTCAGATCAGCTAAGGGCTGGCATAGTCTGTTTCATCTTCCATTACTTAAAAAAACCACAAAACAACAAACAAAAAAACCAGTGCGAATCTAAAGATTTTAAGATATTTAACTCTTTTACCTTTCTTTTATCTTTCTCATCCAGGCTCCTTTTTTAAATGGTGGCCAAATATTTAGCTGGAGACAAACCCTCAACACTAATAAACTAGGCTATATTTCAGGAGGTGGTGTTGGGTTTTTTTAGTTTTCTTTTGTTGTGGAAATATTTTTTTATTTGATTATATAAACAAAATTGTTCTTTCCAAAGTTATACATTTCTTTGCAGTTTCTCATAATGTGCTGACCAGTTTGTAGAGCTTGCATTTTACTTTTTCTTTCAAAATGAAAAATGATAGACCTGTATTTTCTACACTTAATACCATTTTTTTAGGACTATCCCTTCAGAGTTCCACATGGTTCTAGTCATGACTGAATTTTCTGTAAGATAGCAAGGCAAGCTTTTCAGGTGAATTATTCCAATTTTTGACTTGTACCATCATTCAGAATTGTTAAGTAGTCAACTTTTTACCTCTGTATCTGTTGAAGTAGGTAGGTTTTCTACCTTTTCAATAAAGATCAGACAATGTACATACAGAACTAAGAGCTCATTAAATATGTTCCTGACTGCAGAACATATTTACTGAGTGTTTTAGTTTGGTTTTTAGTGTTGTAAAACCTAGGTAGGTGCAGTGCAGGTACTAAGAAGGTTAGACTTATTTATTTTTGTAATAGTTTAAAACCAGTGTTTTTTTAAAACCCATTTTTTTTAATAGGTACATATCCTTTTGTGACTTCATCAAACTGCACAGTTGGAGGTGTGTGCACGGGTCTGGGCATGCCACCACAGAATGTTGGAGACGTGTTCGGAGTTGTGAAAGCGTATACGACGAGAGTTGGAATTGGTGCCTTTCCTACAGAACAGAATAACGTGAGTATTATCAGCCCTAGACGTGGCCTTTAGTGGGGTGAAATAACTTGGTGTGTCAGTCTTATGTTAAATCAGTGTTGCTGTTCTAATGCAAGTAGATGACGGTGTGTTTGGATGTCTCATTCTTCTGATTCTAGACTGAGCTTACAGGACTGCCAAATCTGATCTTCAGTTTCTCAGACCTTCATATGGAGTAGAAGTCTAGAGCAGGAACAAATTGTGATATATTTGCTCAAATAGCGTTCTGTTGAATTAGGAATAGCATTTTCTATTTCTGTTTACTTCCCAATGGACAACTTTGTGAAAAATTGGGGGAAGAACTTTTAAGGTAATTTACAGTATTGTAAAATGTTGTTAAATATACACCTGCATTGTGTATTGCAAATAAATGAATAAAAAAGGCTCATGTAATAGTATTACTCTTGTGGTAGGAAATTGGAGAATTGCTGCAAATGAGGGGTAAAGAGTTTGGTGTTACCACGGGAAGAAAGAGAAGATGTGGCTGGCTGGACCTGGTGTCACTCCGATATGCCTACATGATTAATGGATTTACTGCGTAAGTTATTTTGGCAACAACATAAAATGTTGAAATGCTACAGATTTTACTGTACATTTTACATATACTACTAACATTCAGACTGTTAATATTGATTTGTTGAGTGTTTTGGTATTTTGATAAGTTAATTGTCCTTCATTTTGTTCTAGCATACAATATTTTTGTACCTGACATTTTCATACTTGTAGATTTTTCTTTCCTTATCTTGCAACACATTGTTATTTCTCATTCTAAATGATCCAAAAAGCGCTTACGTATCTTAGTCCTTGATGGTTCAAGCTACCCCAACTCCTCCCATCCCACGAAACCCTAACTAAATAAACTGCATTACAGGGGCCTTAAAACCTGATATATTTTGTGAGATTTTGTTTGCAAAATAATGGAGATGGGAACCCATCAGTATCTTCAGCAGTATGTGTAAATGTAGAACATTTGGATATGACTCTGGGACTTTAATTACAAATAAAAATAGACGTCTTGAAGCAAAAGCAATATAAGATTTCTAGTAAATAAAACTGTGTAAATATATGCTTTGCTTAATTTTTCCCCTTTTTCTTGTCCTCTGTGTTACTTAAAATAGGATGCAGCCAGGTATTTAAAGAGCCAGTGTTTGATTACTTTGCTGCCTTCACTGTAAGAAAGAAACATTTGGCAGAGGACAGGAACAGACAGCAACAGTCATCATGCCATGAAACCATCTCAAATGAATAGTCATAAAATGTCTTGGCAGCACCCTGACCAATTAAAATTCTAACACTTAAAGCTATTTTACCAGTCATTTTAATTGGTGAATACCTGTTCTTTGAATTTGGCTATTTTCTTATAATACTAGATCTAAGGATGTAACATAAAGGCTGTTGGTGTTTGGTTTTATTTGGATTGTGGTGTTTGTGGGGTTTTTTGTTGGTTTTTTTAATTCACAGTAGATAGATAGATTAGTGCCATATGAGCTATTTTTTCTAAGGAAAGACAATTAATTGCAATGTGCAGGAATCAATTTTTCTGTTAGTTTTTTTACAATGTGGTGAGAGTTGAGAGTTGTTGAACTTGTTTAACCAGAGTGATGTTTCTTTATAGGTTGGCACTTACCAAGTTGGATATCTTGGATGTATTTACAGAAATCAAAGTTGGTGTTGCATACAAACTAGATGGTGAAATCATACCTCATTTTCCTGGTAAGACTGCTCGTGTAACAGTTTTAGATGTTGGTGAAATGCAATCTGATACTTAAATGCATTTTTTACTTTTACTAGTAAAATTTGTGATAGGAGTATGTTACTTTCAGCATCAAGCTGTTAATGTCGTCCTAGATGCACCAGAGATACCCTGTACCACACCTGTAGCCACACCCTAAGGACACCTGTACCAAATCCTGTCATTTGTCAGCTGGAAAGATGCAAATTGCTGTATAAAGCGTCGTAAATGTAAATGTTGTTACTGCTTTATCCCTTTCCTTTAACATAGTGTGCCTTGCCTTCAAGCTAAATTGGTGGCTTGTTTCACAATCCAAACCCAGTGTCTTATTCCCACCACTGCATTCATCCCCACTTCTAGCAAGACAAGTCTTCATTTAAGCATGTGGTGAACCACGTGAGAGAACTGATCTGGTTGAAAAGCCAGATTTTTCTCTCCCTGCGTTATTTCTCTAAGAGTTCGGTTCCCTTTAATGGTTCACAGAGCAGCCAGAAGCCTGTCACACCTACACAATGGCAAAAAGGGAAAAGGGGTGGGGGAGGAAATGAGCAAGTGGTTTAGGTGAAAGCAACACTGTTTTCTAATGCAGGACCAAAATACATCAGCTTAGAAGTGATGGATAGTATAGCTCCTGAGGAGGACAGTGGTCATTTCAGTGATAATTTTTACCTGAAAAATATATCTGCATGTTAAAATAGGCAAATATAGCAAACCTTTTTTTTTTTTTTCCCATGGGTGTCGCATCTATTTCAGTTTGCTATAGTAGAGATACTCCAGAAAAGGCAAGAAAACTAACCAGCAAAGATTGTGCTTTCTGATTTTTCTAATGTGTGCATAGATGCCTGTTTCCATTCTGATTGCAACCTCAGGGTTTGAGGCTGGTCACAGGTTACAATTTTTCACACTATATCATCGGCAGAGAACTTTTTGCAGGTGAGATCAACAATAGTAATCAGGTACAACTATGCATAAAGGAATAAGTGATAATCTGTCATTAGTCCTTGAAATTAGCACATATCTGTTAGGGAACTTCATAAAGAATCTTCTGTTTTGTGCTTGGGGGAGTTTGCCAGTTGATTTGCCCTCTAGTATCTTTAAACAAAAGTGCCGATTACAATCTGAACGCATACCAAGTGACACGGCATGCACTTCTATTCAGGAGATTTAGTAATCATCTTCCACTAAACCAGGGAATGCTTTTTCCCTTTTAAGACTTGGATATTCTCTGATTGATACCCTTATCGAAATATTAAGGAAATGTGTTTGTACCTTAGAACATAATGGAGACTGCACATTTGAATTGAGAACCACTCGGTAAATGTTTCGTCTGTAGCCCTGTCATCTAACCTGGGGGCTATTAGGATTGTCTTGTGCTCGAGCCAGGAGAACCTTCTCTGGCAGCCCATCATTAAAGGTACCATAAACAGGTGGCCATGTTTTCCAGTACTAAGACTTCAGTGATAATGTGTTGGGGTTTTTTTCCCATTTATTGTGAGATGGAACCAGAATCTTGTTGTAACTCCTGAGGACAGACTTTGCTCCCTGTATATGCCCAGGTAGCAGATCGCTGACCTTTGGTCATAGCAGCACAACATGGCTCACCCGCTTAACTGTGTTTTTCTTTACTATATGAACAATTAAGAATTCTGGTAGAAATTTAGTATGAGCTGTTGCCTTTGCTGTTGACATGCTGTCTGCCTAAAGTGTCAGGAAGGAGTTTGAGCTGAACTTCTGGTAAGCTGGAAGATGCTGTCTCTCAAAGTGCCTCTGTGTTCCACACCTCTCCCTGTGCTATACTCCTCAACATTTGGCAGCATTTTCAGCACATATGCTGCAGGTTACTTATTACCCCTGCCCCTGGCATAAAAACCCAAAGGTAACTTTCTTCCCACTTCGTGTTTTGCAGACCATCAGATAATTTCTGATGTCTCTGTCTCTGCATGCTGTGCACTTGTATAATGTGGTTATTTTTTTAAAACTTTCCACTTTGACATTTTGAATTTAATTTAGAAGAGATCTAGTCTGGGAATCTCTTGCTGGCAGGGTATTTCTTTCTCTCTCCCCTCCCTACCCTCCCACTCTCTTGGAGATGTTAGTGATTTATGCTTCTTGTGAAACGACGATCTCTAAATTAGAAGCACACACAGTGCCCACCATCTCAGGAAAAACATGGCATATTTCGTGTATTGTTTCTTTTTCCAGCTGGATCAGGAAGTCGTACGAGTTTCAGTCCGTCTTTATAGCTTAGATTTCTGTAGACATTTCATAATCTGGTAAGAAAGAACTGAAAATGTCTTGTAAATTTACAGCTGATTTTGGTTGGTATCGTTGAGGCTCTAGTTTTTGCTATGTAGCTGGCCAGTACCCCAATTTCTGTTCAGTCATGGGAGTTTATGAAAGAGAGATAGAAGTCCCTCCTAGCTCTGCGCTGATCTGTTTAAAAGGAATGTGAAAGCCATGCTCTAGTCCTGCTTAATACCTCCTATCCGAGTTCAGGTGTCAGTTGATCTCGGTACAGTTAGACACAATTTCTAGCTCAGGAGACTTTGAGGACTTTTCCTTAGGAAATTGGGAGATTATTTGGGTGAAGCTTTACTTAATGCTTGCTTTTTTCCCTTGTGCTCTTTGCCTGGGCATCTACTGTAGATTAAAGAGCGAGGACACTGTGGTAGATGCACTTTTGGTCTGATGTGTATGAATGTTTTTATGTTCAGTTTCTGGAAATTACTGGAGGATCGTTCTCTTACAGTGGTGCCAAGATGCAAATTTCAGTTAGTCTTTTTGAGTTGGAAGTGACATCGCATCCTTCCCTCTCCAAATTATAGTACCAGACTACCAGATATCATTATATCTGCTTTCTCCGTTATCTAATTCAGCTGTTGATAACGAAAATTCCAGAAAGCCTGAAAGATAAATCCCCTAAGGGAAGAACTGAGAGAAATCTAGATGGTGACTACATCTGTTCCTACACCGAGCTCGCTTTATGGCTTGTGTTTACCACACACCATCTTTTATCACACTTGCTGGAGCAAAATGAGAGAATCATTTGAAACACCCTTCCTTTTCTTCCTTTCTTTTGGGGAAGTAAGGAATTGAACTAATATATAGTAAGAGAAGATTGTAGACAAGATTAGACCATTCAGTTCTAAGTGCTTTCAGCTTTCTCCCAGCTAGCCTCATCAGAGACTTCAAAGTTAAAATGCCTATGGACCCCCAAGATGAGGTTTCCAGTCACTTTCTCTCTTCAGAAAGAGGGATGCGTGTGTCTTACTCCAGACCATCTATGCTGTCTAGAGATTAGTTTGTAATTTTGCACTTTGAATATAGCTGGTTTATTTTACTGATCAGTTTGACAACAGGCAGCACCTCAGTTGTTTACTGCTACGGACATTAAGGAAACTGTTTATGTTCAGCCTCTGCAACCCAACATCCTTACGGTGCCTGCCTTTTTGTCCTGATTTCAACAAGTGTTGATTCAGAATCACTTGCCTTAACCTGTGAACACCTCCATCCACAAATTGTGCATTCTGTCATTGTAGGCTTTGAAGTCAGTAGAGCGTGGTCCTTTCACCCTTATGCAAAATGCCTAGCCCGTACAACGTTGCTACTCTTGAACTCTTACCTACACCAGGACAAATTATTCAGTATCCTGAGCCTGAGTTTGTTGCCTCCACACACGCTGGAGGGGATTAACTATGGTTTTGTATTTGCACCTCTGCTGTGCCTCTTGCACCTAAAACCCTTTTCCAGGATGACGAGCTGTCTTGGCAGGAGTGACTTTATCTGAAATGTTGAGCCTACATGACATTGATTACAGTGCCTTTGGCAGAACCCTGTCTTTTTCAGGAAGGCAAGCATGCCTGACAGCTCCTGGTTTGGTTTTGTTTTTTTTAAATCAATGTATTTTGATCATTTTCAGGTTTAAGGCTTTTGTTTTGCTGCCCAGTGTCACTCCAAGACTAGTGTTCAGATAATTACTGGAATGACTCAGTTTCAGAACAATGGACCTAACATCTTTTCCAGTACTTGAAATCATCACAGGTTTCAGAGTTAATGGACAACAATGTAATGAGTTACTAAATGAAGGAAAAAATGGAATATACTCATTGCTTCTATTCTAAGAGTATATCATGTGGGATTCCACACTTGTTGACGATTTCACTGTAGAGTTTTGGGGCAAAGGGTCTCTGGGTGTCAGAAGTCTATTATGTATAAACTGCATCATATATTTGTCTAGTAAAGAGCACACTCCTATGCCATTTCTAAAATATATTTTAACTGCGTGATACTTACAAGTTGGTGTCTAATTCTGGTTTCACATCACCAAATTCTCTCATGGATATTGGTATTTGTTCAGAAAAAAAACAACCAAACAAACCATTTTGGGGAATTACTTTTCCTGCAAAATTCTTTTCTGAACTGAAAAAAAATGTGATTTAAGCAAAATACATACATGTGACTGAGTACTGGAATTCCTAAAGTCTTAAGTCCTCATTTGTGTTTTTCTCTGCTTATATTAACAACAAAGACTGTTTGAGCACCTTCAGTGCTGGTACTATCTTAGGAGTAAACCTCTTTGTATAAGAAATGAATTAAAAAGCTTTATAGTTATGTGCTTAGTGGCGCAGAGTTTATAATCTTTGTGGACATAATATTTTTGTTCCTGTTTGCTTCTCAGCCAACCATGAAGTCTTAAATAAAGTAGAGGTTCAGTATGAGACACTTCCAGGATGGGATACAGACATATCAAATGCAAGGACGTTTGATGACCTGCCTGTAAATGCACAAAACTATGTTCGCTTTATAGAAATGGAGTTGGGTGTTCCTGGTAAGTAAAACAAATTTTGTTGTTGTTTTGTTTTGGGGTTTTTTTCTGCTTCATGGCACCTATCTTGTACTTTGTCTTAATGAACATTCAAAATACTGAAAAGTAGTTTGTAGCTGTACTCATTCTGAGGGACCTGGTGATATTTGTAATTACTCTTTTACTGTTTTTTATCTATCTGTTTAGCTGTTGAATTGAAAATTTTCACAGGTTTTAATGTGCATTCTTTCTTTGGCTTATGCTATAGTTCTTGTTCAGCTGAGATTTTATAACTTACTTAAGGGGTTTTCAGATTGGTTGCAGTAGGGATTTCGTTCTGCTGCCTTTATGAAGTCAGTGGGACTACTACTGTATTGATGTGATTAAATATATGTGACAGTGAGAGGTCCTAAAGTAACAAATTTCTCTTATGCTCTCTAATAAAGATGATTGTGTTGTTTCATCCAAAGCTGGGAATTAGGAGATGATGCAAATCTTTACTTTTCTGAGAGTTTCTCTGTATCTTTCTTCCTGTGATCTGGAAAACCAATTTATTTTTTATGGCACCTTCAATACTGTTCCTGCTTTTCTGAGTTATTAGTGCATTCTTACTTTGAGAACAGTAGACATAGTTATAATTTAATAGTATGTGCTGTGTTTTTCTTCAGACTTAAGATAGCACGTAAGATAGAAACTTACCTTCTTAAGCACTTAAGATACAACCTGATTTTGCCTTGTATTACTTATAATAAAAATTTGCTTTTCTCTCCTACAGTTAAATGGATTGGAGTAGGGAAATCCAGGGAATCAATGATCCAGCTGTTTTAAAGATTTCAGATGCATGGAAGAAAGCACACTCCTCAAAAGACTGCTTATTCTTAAATGCATTAGTATCCCGCAAAGCAAAGATGTTGGAAAGATAGATTTTTGCATGGAAAGAAATGCTAGAGTTGATATCCCCAAATCAATCGTTACCCCTGAAAGAGACTTTAACATGAACCTGTATCAGTTCTTCTTCAACTGCAGTTTCCAGGACAGTTGTCATTGTTGTTCAAGGTGCCATCAGATTTTTTTTTTCTTTACCTAATACTTACTTCAAAATGTAATTCCTGTTTGAAAATCTAAGGTAGCATTACTTTCATGACTGTTTGTTTTTGTTATCCTCTCTCTGCTTTTGACGGTGTTACTTCCCTGAAATTTTAGACAGTAAAAATAATGCAGTTTTGCACAGATAGTTTTACATCCTCATTATTTGTATTCCTAAAGCTGTCGTATTCTTAATGACTGCTCTCGTGAGTGATTAAAGAGGGGGGGATTCTGATTTTATAATGCTATAAATGCTGTCTAAATTATTGTGTGATCTTTTTTTTAAAAAAAAGATGTGATGCCGAGTTGTTACGAATGTCCAGGTTTTTTTAGCTGTCTAACACAGAAAACTTACTCTTTGTAACTACCAGGAAGTGTGCCCAGAAAGTCAGAAAACTGATATTGTAAAAAGCTCATTTGCGATTATTAAAGAACTGTTCTGATTTTGAGTTTAATGTTTTATAATGTTACTCATTTTTCTTTGGTATTTTACAACCACTGCACTTCCCTACTTCCAAGGCGCATATCTCAAACTGTTTGCCTAATTAAATGAGGTTATATTTATATTTGGTGAGAAGTCTAACATTTTGATGCCCTTTTAAATTCCTTTCTGCATAGCCAACAGGAGATCTTTCTCTGGAGAACTGGCAAAGCACAGACACTTTTGTAATTATAAATTGAAGATGCTTTAGAAATAACATTTAAAGTATTCAACGTATTTGCTTTAGGTGTAAAAAAAAACGTATTCACCTCAAGACATCTGACATTTTGGCTTATTGGTGTTGGGAAATGTTCTAGAATAATTTTAATTTATAACCATTATTATATATTCCAAAGAATCTGATTTGGCAACAACCCAATTATTACATATCCCCTTTGGAGATTTTTTGAGAATGACTTTGTTTTGATGCACTATACTATGGTATTAATGTGCTTCCTTTTACTTAAAATAAAAGTTACAAACTTGTTTTTAGGAGACAAAGTATCAGAGTGGGACAGTAGTTTTAGATTTATTTCAGCTATGCAGATGAATATGAGAAACTTTTAACACAAAATGTAAGGTAGGCCTTCCAGATCATGTCTTAGGTAAACAGATGTTTCCTGAAATGGAGTGGTTTTGTTGAATTGATGCTGCTGTTGAGGTGTTCAGAATATGAACAATGTTTATATTCTCAGTTGACACAAAATAGCTTACCATAAGGGGAGCAGCAGGAGAATTGAAGTATAAAAATACTGATATTTAAGGAGTGTTTTCTATTGAATTGTTTGCAAGTGATGGAGCAGTTAGCAGGGTGTGTGTTGTATGTGTGGAAAGCGGAGGATGGCACAGAATGCTGGAAAATTGGCAGAAACATTGAGGTGCTTTTGTATCAGCATTGCATGTAAAGATCATTCTCTACAGCATTAAAAACAAACAACTTCATAGTCATTTTTTTTCTGGAAGGGATGGAGGGCTAGCTTTGTTGTCAACCTTGTAGCTGTCCAGGAGAGAATCGTATGATCCCTCCCTAGGTAAGGGACAGCTTGAATTAAAAATATTTTCCTAATTCCCTGATGGAAAGAAGGAGGCATATAACTGTGTGAAACAAATTCTAGTGTTCATTTAGAAGTTAAAACCTACTATTACTATTTTCTTGGAAAATGGAGGCAATTGACTGTAAAACCAAAAAAAATAGGTAATCATTCCGAAGTGTTCTTGTCTTCCTGTAGCTGTAGGAGGCACCGAGGGTGTTTGTGTTGTCACTGAATCTACCAGCCAAGGACTGGGGGCGTATCTGGTTCAGTGAGTGAGTAAATAAATAAACGAGGACATGCTTTCCTTCAACAGTGATTAAATAAATGAGGGCTTACGCTGTAGTTGCTTCACTTCTACCAAGCAAGAGACCTTCAAAGGGGAAGTCATGTTTGACCAACCTGATAGCCTTTTATGAAGACATAACCAGGTGGATGGATGGTGGCCATGCAGGGGATGTGGTCTACCTGGGTACCAGCAAGGCATTTGACACCATCTCCCCACAGGATCCTCATAGGTAAACTGAACAAGTGTGGTCTGGATGACCAAGTAATGAGGTGGGTCGCTAATTGGTTGAAGGGAAGAAGTCAGAGAGTTGTAGTCAATGGGACAGAGTCCAGGTGGCGGCCTGTGTCTAGTGGAGTCCCTCAGGGGTCAGTCCTGGGGCCGTTGCTGTTCAATATATTCATCAATGACCTGGACGTGGGATTAGAGAGCCTTGTGAGCAAGTTTGCTGATGATACAAAACTGGGAGGAGTGGCTGACACACCAGAAGGCTGTGCTGCCATTCCAAGAGACCTAGACAGGGTAGAGGGCTGGGCAGGGAGAAATCTTATGAAGTTCAACAAGGGCAAGTGTAGAGTTTTGCACTTGGGAAAGAATAACCCCATGTGCCAGTATAGGTTGGGGCCCGACCTGTTGGAGAGCAGCATAGGGAAAAGGGGACCTGGGGGTCCTGGTGGACAGCAGGGTGACCATGAGCCAGCAATGTGCCCTTGTGGCCAAGAAGGCCAATGGCATCCTGGGGTGTATTAGGAGGGGGGTGGCTAGTAGGTCGCGAGAGGTTCTCCTGCCCCTCTACTGCGCCCTGGGGAGGCCACATCTGGGATATTGGGTCCAGTTCTGGGCCTCTCAGCTCAAGAGAGACAGGGAACTGCTT
>NW_009704017.1:38955-50094 GCF_000703405.1 Apaloderma vittatum
GCTTGAAGAAGAGGAGGCTGAGGGGTGACCTCATTAATGTTTATAAATATGTAATGGGGGGTGTCAGGAGGATGGTGCCAGGCTCTTTTTAGTGACGTGCAATGACAGGACAAGGGGCAATGGGAACAAGCTGGAACATAGGAGGTTCCACAAAAATATTGGGAAAAGCTTTTTCACTGTGAGGGTGACAAAGCACTGGCACAGGCTGTCCAGGGAGATTGTGGAGTCTCCTTCTCTGGAGACATTCAAAACCGATCTGGATGTGTTCCTGTGTAACCTACTGTAGGTGATCCTGCTCTGGCAGGGGGGCTGGACTAGATAATCTTTTGAGGTCCCTTCCAACCCCTGACATTCTGTGATTCTGTGATTCAAGTTCAAGGCATGTTTCAGTTCTTCCTTGGTTGTAACTCCCTTGTTCAAACTCTCCTTGTTTTTCAGTTGAGGAATTCATATTACTATGTGCAGCAGGATTTCTAAGCAATGTAGCTGTAGCCTAAAATGATACAAAGTGTTTGTGCAGGTAGAGAAACAAAACAGAACTGTCTGGAATGCAAGAGTAATTTATGCTCCTTTGCTTTCTTTTAAGTTTAGCTGAGGTTTTACTTTGATTCTTCCTCTCAAGTACAGGCCTGAAAAGTTGAAAATATCCTCCTAACAGTATTTGTTCATAGAATCATAGAATGGTTAAGGTTGGAAGGGACCTTGAAGACCATCTAGTTCCAGCTCCCCTGCTGTGGGCAGGGACACCTCTCTCCCACTAGCCCAGGTTGCTCAGAGCCCCATCCAGCCTGGCCTTGAACACCTCCAGGGATGGGACATCCACAGCCTCCTTGGGCAACCTGTTACAGTGCTTCACCACTCTCATGGAGAAGAATTTTTTCCCTTATATCTCATCTAAATCTGTGCTCTTGCAGTTTCAGGCCATTGCCCCTTGTCCTATCACTACAGGCCCTCCTAAAAAGCCCTGCTCCAGCTTTCCTGATGGCCTCTTTGATGTACTGGAAGGCCACTGTTAGGTCACTCTGGAGCCTTCCCTTCTCCAAGCTGAAAAACCTCAGCTCCCTCAGCCTATCATAGCAGAGGCTCTCCAGCCCTCTAATCATCTTCTTGGCCCTCCTCTGGACCCACTCCAGCAGATCCGTGTCCTTTTTGTACTGTGGGCTCCAGAACTGGACGCAGTACTCCAGGTGGGGCCTCACCAGAGCAGAGCAGAGGGCAAGAATTACCTCCCTCGATCTGCTGGTCACTCTGCTTTTGATGCAGCGCAGGACATGGTTCACTTTTTGGTCTGCAAGTGCACACGGCCAGCTCATGTTGAGCCTCTTGTCAAATAATACACCTCAGTCCTCCTCAGGGCTGCTCCCAGTCTGCTCTCTCCTCAGCCTGTATTTGTGCTTGGAATTGCCTTGATCCAGGTGCAGGACCTTATACTTGGCCTTGTTGAACTTCATGGTGTTGGCATGGGCTCACCTTTCAAGCCTGTCAAGGTCCCTCTGGATGGCATCCCTTCCCTCCAGTGTGTCAGCCACTCCACAGAGTCTGGTGTCATTGGCAAACTTGCTGAGGGTGCAGTCAATGACACTGTCCATGTCACCGACAAAGATGTTAAACAACACTGGTCCCAGTACCAATCCTTGTGGGACATCACTTGTCACTGATCTCCACTTGGGCATTGAGCTGTTGATTGCAACTCTCTGAGTGTGACCATCCAGCCAATTCCTTATCCATCGAGTGGTCCATCTATCAAACTCGTATCCTTCCAGTTTAGAAACCAGGATATCATGTGGCACAGCGTCAAATGCTTTGCACAAGTCCAGGTAGATGACATCAGTTGCACTTCCCTTATTCACTGACACTGTAACGCCATTGCAGAGGGCCACCAAGTTTGTCAGACAGGATTTGCCTTTGGTGAAGCCGTGTCGGCTGCCACCAATCACTTTTATATTCATGTGCCCTAGAAGCTTTTCCAGGAGGATCTGCTCAATTCAGATAATATGTGGTCCAGGATCTATTGGTGTATATTTGCTCTCATGGCCCGGAACAAAGAATTTTTCTCTTTAAGTTTCAGGTGGTTAAACCTGACATCTGTAAAGCTTATTGTGTTTTACCTAAATGACAGTTTCACCTAAGTTTTCCTGGAGTGAATTCTTGGACTGGTACACAAATACTTTCCTGGTGTCAAAGAATAGTTATGGAGCGGTCAATATCCTACCAAATGCCCCCCTCCCCTAGTCCTACTTTTTCTCCCACGTATTTTGTTTGTATATATGGGGAAATCAGCTGGCATGTGTTATCACCAACTTGAATGTTGTAGAAACAAATACTAAAATTTATGGAGATTGTTTCAAGGACTGTATGCTCTACTCTTGAAACTATGCCACATTCAACTGTGAAAGCAAGGAGGAAGAAGAGAACAGCAGGCTCCTACTCTGCCACCGGGAGCGCGTTTATCGGGGCGAACTTAAATGGCGTCGAAGACACTTGTGGTTTTTTTCTCTAGCCAAATTTCACTGTTCTGCTTTTTTCCTCCTTTGTTAGTCAGGAGCCCTTTGGCCTCAAAGGAATTGCCACACTTAGTGGCAAAAGGCTTTTGGTTGCCTGTCACAGGCTAGCCGTAAACTATAATAAAAGGAAAAACCTTTGTACTTCAGTGACAAGCATGTATTTCTCAGGCCCTTCCTGTATACTCCCTTCCTCTGTGAAGTCTTTTTTTTTGCTAGCATGTAAGGGGAGAGGATGGCAGCACAGGATAGCAGTTGAAATTGATTCTTTTCCAAGTGTCCCCTCCCACTTATGGGATGTTTTCAGGAGGCGCAGATACCTGTTAGACCTGACAAGGCTAGTGACAGACAAGGTATTTTGATCTCGTGCCATTCTTGCTGCCACAAATATTTACGAGGCTGATTCTCCTAGGCTGGTGCTGCACTGCAGCATTTAATAGCCCTTATATCCCTAGGGTTTAGTCAGTCTCCTTTACTAACTAATAGGAGGGGAAGTGAGGGATACTTATGCTGCTTAGCCTTTCCATTTGTATTCCGTATGTAATTGGGTTTTGGCATGTAGCTAATGGACAGAACTTTCAGATAAAGCGGCAGGCAGATAATGTTGATGTAATGTGTGACAGCTGCTTTCGTCTATCATCATCCTGGCAATCTTCTTTCCAGTAGAAGATCATCGTTTCCTTTTGCTGTCACAGCCAGCTCCCTTAATGAAACATAATCAAAGATTTGGCTGGTTTAGGAAAAGTAAAAAGCAAGGTAGCTGGGCCTGAAGATAATGGACAACTCAGTCTGGTGAGTTTTCTCCTGCCCATACTGTTTGTAGTCTCTGAAACAGTGAAAATGAGTAAACAGAGTAGTGTAGTAATCAAGCACGCCTCTTCTAGTGCATGACAGCTTTACCTACTTAAGGCTGACTCACGTGTATACGTACATATGCACAGAGGATACACTGTTTGTGGAGGCTTAAAATTTTACACCATTCTTTATTGGTCTGAGTGTTACAACTCGTTTGTCATGTCACCATTAAAATATCTTACGAGAAATAACACATTTACAAGAAATAACACATCTTCTGTTCAACTTCAAACAGATCATGTTGGGTTAAATCCTAATGTTTTTACTGCTGCTTTAGAACTATTAAGTGTATCAAAGCCATGCATTTTCTTTTACTATGTTAGGATTTTTCAATGATAAATGAATTTGTGCACACATCCAGGTACTTCTTCTTTAGCTCTTTCAATACACACTACTCTTGTTATCTACAGTGTATTTGAGTAAGTATTTTTAGATAACGACCTGCACAAGTACAAATAGTTTGCCTTGTTCTCATTCATTGGTTGCCCTCTGGAATACGGAACTGGAATACCTGAGTGTTGTTGGTGGAGAGACAGTATGACTCAGGGGCAGCTGGCAGCTTTTTATTGGAACAAGTGAGGTGACTATTCACTTTTTATTTCGTGCACTTTAGGACTAGTTTGTTTATGGCAGAGCACACCTTTCTAGTTCATCTTCTGTGCCCCTCGCAACTGGAAAAAGAATTTCTTACTTGGATTACTTGTGCTGAGACATGGCATGTCAAATGCTGCTTTGTATCCAGCACTGGTGGTGGTCTTCATTATTTTTTTTTTAAAAGCACATGTTTCCCGAGAGCTGAATTGTCAAAATCAGGTTTGAATGGAGTTTGAGCTTTGTTGTTTACTGGAGCTTGTTGCAGTTTGCTGAAAGGTCTGAGCAAAAGCATAAATCACTCTGTAATCTCATGCTGACATATGGTATGTAAATACTATGATCCACCCGAAGGGTAGCCAGCATTATAAATGTACTTTCTAATCTCCTACTGAAATGAGCACTCGGTATAATGCAGCTGTAATCTAATAGATATTAACAGCCTGAGAATGTACAGTAAGACCTTAATAATTCAGTATACTTTGATTGGCTCCATCTGACTTGTAATTAGCAGGATAAGGATTTTGCTTCTTGCAGTTGAGTAACTAACTGCGTTAGTTTTAATGCTACTAGAATTTTTAAAGCCTTGAGTTCCCAACAGCCTCTGGCAATTTGAAAAAAAAATTTAAGAATTAAACATGTTTTGGTGTTCATGTGCAATACAACAAGATTTAATGAGGGGGGAAAAAACCCAGCATTTTTTAACAGCACTTTCCATGCTAGGTTCTCTTATATGTAGTAAATTCAGGTCATGCAGAACTCTTGGCATGGCCAAAAGCTTTTTGATGTAATTTTGGTTTACTCTTGCCTGAATTATCTTGTTCCTCTTTTAGGCCAAAGTCAGAAAAACATCGTTAGAAGTTGTTGCAGCATTACCCACAACAGGTGTAAAACGGAAAGGTCTGTTGCAGCTCTTCTGGGTTTACTTTGGTGCAGAGGCTCACCCTGGAGCTCCTGTGGGTGTGTGTGCCTTGTGGCCCCAGCCTGGTTGTCTGGGATAGAACCCCCGTCCTTTGCAGAATGAACAGCTGAGCTGATAGAGACAGCAAACAGAAGATAGTGAACATACAAGCCAGGAGACTAGAGGTCAGGAATCCCACCCAATCTGTGAAAAAGCAAGGTTTTTTTTTTTTATATGGAAAGGAATATTTTTGTCCCAGTACAGAGCTTACAAGTGAATAAGGGAATGACATTGATAACAAGACAAAGTCTTGCATCTTTTGAAAAAATGTGAAATTGTGCAGATGAATGCACTTTTTTAAAAAAAAAAAGGAAGAAAGAAAAGCTGGACAGATGTTTTTTTCCCCTTTCCCCATCCCCCCAAAGTACTCTTCTGAAATGCTGAGAGTCTTGAGCAGATTTTTTTTAGACCCTTAAGTGATAGCCTGGCCTGTGTGCATAATGTGTGCTGTATGGTTCAAGAGGCTTACCCTGGTGGCAAGATCAGTGCAGGATCTATACGCTCCCTTAGTTTCTTTATGGAGTACAACATGCCAAATTCCTACAATGATGTAAAAGGTTGTGGTTTTTTTCTTGTTAATGAGCTGCTGATGGACCTAAAATAACTTGCTTATATGGCTTGAATGTATTAGTCTTCATTTTGGTAGCCAGAGCTGCTGTGGAAGAGCATACCTACTAGGAATCTCTCAGGAAAATGAACCCATATATGCCTGTGGAAGCAAAGGTTCTACAAAACATTAAATTTTGCAAAGCTATGGGAGTTTCCAGAATGAGTTGCATAATATTAGTGGCAGATCTTAGAGTAGAAACAAATGCAGGAACCAGATAACTTATTTAAACGGTATTTTATAATTCAGGACAACCATGCTGTTCTGTGACTCAGAGCAGAATTTCTTTGCAGACTGATTCATTGTATCAGTGGGTCTGATGGTCTGCTCTTTGTCACAATTAAGTAATAATTTATTTTACCTCCCAAGGAATTAAATTTGGCTGCTGTGTATAAAACACTGACTCACCAGTATTTGGAAAACAAAGTAGATGTTTTCCGTGTTTTGTTGCCCATCACAGTCAATGAATTATATTTTGGCTGCTCCATGGCAACTACTTCACTGGAGTATGAATTAATATTGAGGCTCCAGGAGTTTGATGTTAAAATCGGTTCTCACCAGAAATCTTAGTCTGACTAAGATTTCAATTTTGAATAGTTATGATGACACAGCCGTCTTAGAAACTCCTTGAATACATCCACAGTTTGATTTTTTTTCCTAAAACTAAGACCATTGCCTCTTCCACTTTGTTGCAGAGCAAGATGTAAAAACTCCTTATCCAATTCAGTCTACAAAAGAATGTATTTTCATGCTTTAGATAATTTCAGTCAATCTTGGAAAATGTAGCTATACAACATACAAAAGTGACAACTCCAACACTCACACACAATATGAGCTGTTGAGAATCACTGTTATATTTACCAACATTTCCATATCCCTGTCAGCCAGTTCTGCACAACTGTTGTCCTCATCATAGTCAGCAGCACCAACAGAGATTCCTCTCCACTCCCCAGCTCCTCTCTGGGGGTGATTCTTCTCCATTTTTACCCTTGGCGGGGCTTCAGCGGGAAGCGTTCCTCATCTTTGAGAAATGGGGGACGTTGCATCTTCTTTCCTCCAACAGGAGTCATGTGTTCAGATTGCCAACCCAGCTACCTGACTGTGTCTACCACAGATTTCTTCCAAACCTTGTGCTGCTTACCTGTCTCTTGGTGCACATTTCAAAGGCCCTCACGGCCGAATTTATCCTCCATCCTGGATATATCCAGGAATATTTTTAAAATTTGTCATTTGAATGCTTAGGTTACAGCTTTCGCTTTGCACATAAAACTTCAGTTACAGGTCTCAGAAGCTTTTGAGACCTGTTGTAGTGAAAATCTTCACCATGCTGGAAGCTGAAGTGGCTTTGGTCTTAACAGACAAGATGAGAGCCGAAGGCAGAGATTACATGGTTCATGTAGGAGCCTCTGACAGACAGGTGAAAGCAGTAGACGAAAGTGCTACAGCCATACAATTAAAATTGCAGGACCATCTGTAATCTACCTGCTAAATAGTAGTCATCCATTAAAAAATACCCTGATGTTGTGTTTGAAGCTTATGGAACTTAAAACACTGAAAAAGGATTCGTTTTCACAAAGAAATCCGTTACCGCTTTTGAAAACTGAGGAAGCTCATACTAATGAAGTTTAGCTAACAAAGTCCTCTTTCTGCCTGCAGATTGGGTAAAGACAGGCTGCGGTGTGAACTTACCCTTCCCAGTTCACGCAGTGAGTTGCAGACTTAGATAAATCATAGAATAAGGAGTGTGAAAGGCAAAGCTTGCAGGCACAGCTGTGGGGGACGTCTGCCTGCGCTCCCTTTCCCTTGCTGAGCTGGTGCAAGCAAGTCCTTCTACTCCACCAAGCCTGGCTTTGTGGTGGTTCTTCCTTTCCTTACCGGCATTGGAAGGGGGATGCACCTGGGTCTCTGGCCAAGGGGACCAGTACCACCCGTGTCAGCCTGGCCAGCTCAATTTTGAGTGCTGTTTGAGCCAGTTTACTAGCAATGTTGCAGTTACCTATATACACAGTAAAATGGAGTGGTGTCATACTGAAGATGGGGATTTAAGGAGACTTAAGAGCTAGACAGGGGAGGGGAAAAGCTTGTCTATCAGCAAATCACTTGGAAACTTGTGTCCCTGCGTACCCAAGCCACCATCCTGAGTGCTGCTGCACTCTGGTAAATTAGGCTGTAGTGTCTGCTAGTCCTCAGGTTGCATTCTCCTCAAATTACTCCTAGATCTGAGTGTAGGAGCGTTTCCTGACAGAAGAAAGTCAAAGTGTAAGGAAAAAACCAGATCTGACACAGGAGTCCAGGGTTGGATCTGCAAGGATCAACCTTTTTCTAATGCTCTGTTGGGCATGATTTTTGGTACATCTTACTTGCTATAGACAGAAAGGAGAACTTTCTTCAACCTTTCTGGAATTAGAAACGTAGGCGTAATTTGAATCTGGATTTTTTTTATGCACCCTTCTGTCATATGAGCTACGACTTGCATCTTGGCACTGAACTAGGTAGACTTCGGGAAAGAAGTGGGACCTGGGATGGGAGGAGGGTCTCTACCTTTGCTGATCCAGACAGATACTTGCCTGACCTCCTACCCGAGGAATTCACAGCCTCCCTGATGATCTGCTCCAGCATTTCACCCTTGGGAAGTTTCTTCTACGATCCACTCAGATCCCTCCTGCTGCAACTTAAGCTGTTTGAAGGTCTGTTTGCTGTGGACAAGGAAGACAGATTATTCCATTTTTCTCTGCAGCAATGTTTTGGGTATTTGCTGTGTCCCAGTTTTTTCCTCAGGCTGATCAATTCTCTGAAACTCTGCTCAGAGGTAATTTTTAGAGATCTCCAAGGCTATTTACTTGGTTTTTTTCTCTGTCGCTGGGGAGTTAGAACCTAAAAATGGTCACAGTTCATTCACTGGTGTTTGCAGCGCTGAGTGGAAGGGATGGATGACATCATGTGTCTTACATCAGGAAATCTAGTTATGCATTCTAGTAAGATACTTCCCATCTTTTCAGTAGCATAGCTCTGCTGATTCAGATTATGGTCAATTTTGCATTTTTTTATTGGTATCTTTTGCTTACCCATAGAAACAGCCTTACTGCATTGCATCTGATTTTCCTCAGTCTATTTCTCCAACTACTTAAAATAATTCTAAGCTCTTACCATGTTTTTTAATGTACTTTCAGTTCCTCCCAGCTTTGCACCACTTGCACATTTATTAAATACACACTCTATCCCATCACTGACTTCAGCAATGAAAAATTTTAATTGTGTAGAAGCAGGACCCATTCACTGAGTATGTTTTACTGCTTTGATGGTGGACTCCTTTCCAGGATCTGATTTTTTAGCCCTGACCAATCCTGCATCTGCTGCCCGAAGCAGTTTTACGTAGACCACATTCCTTTGCTTATGAAAGCATCCTTCAAGTCTGAACATGTCACCGTTTGAGCTGATACCAGCAGCTTGCTGATGCTGTCAAGAAAACATCCTGATCTGTACCTTGTGATTGCTGAGCCTTGTGCCAAACCAGTTCACTTGGCTACATAGGCAGAAAATAAAAGTGAGCAAGGATGTTCTGGTGAGTTCAGTGGGTTGGCTTTGCCCAGTGAAGAGTCCAAGGAGCAGCAGAGGTGCCACCGGGGAGGAGGTGACACTCAACCCCAATGCTGAGCCAGTGTCAAGGCCTTGCCAAAGCCAGGAGGTGATGCTGCTGCTTGTGAGGAGAAAGGTTGAGTTTGCCTGTTGGATAAAGAATGAGGAGGCAAATACAAACAATGTTTTCATTAATTTCTAGCTAATCGTAACTTAGTCATAACTAACGAATAAGTCTAAGCTGATCTTAGATAATCTTCTTTAATCGAATGATTTTTGTGCCACTTTTTGTGTCAGAGCACCCTGAACATACTTGTTCAGCCAAGTGCAATTCAACAGTTAATAGGGATGACAGTTCTGCGTACTGAATCACTGAAAAGCAATTCCAAAAAGGACATACATATCTCACGTGTTGTCTCTCTCACCTTGGTATCAAGCTTTCTCCACAGCAGGAAAGAGACATGGGGTTTCCTTACATCAGCCACCCTGCTCTCTCCAGCCTCTGGCCGTGTCTGTGGGATCCCAGCTCAGCTCTCATCCAGAAATGGTCAGATTCAGTCGGTTTCAGTCCTGGCATCTTTGCAACCCTTCAGTCTTCTCGTTTTCTCCCCTCAGACAAAATTGTGTCAACTCAGTAATCTTGGCACAGGTGGAGGCTTGTCCATGGAAGAGCAACAAGCAAGCGGTGGGGCTGCACAGGAGGTGAGAGGCAGAAAAGCACAGAGGCAGAGGGCAGATGATTTAAAAGAGAAAGAGCAATTTAAAAATTCAGTAAAGGAGAAAACTAGACACAGTAAATAAAGAAACATGCAATGTTATTTTTATAGTCATTCTTAAGGACAGAGCTGGAGTTTAAAAGGTCTTTGGCTGTGACACGAGTCCTGCTTATGGTCGTGGCCTGTTCTGAGTAGCAGGAGAGTGGGAGATTTCATTTCTCATTGTAAGAAATTCAACTCATTCCCATTATCTTTTTCTTTCTTAAATAAAACAAAGGAAAGGATTGAGATGATTTGCATCTTTCCTGTCAACTTACCTGCCAGAAGCTTCCCAACACCACACTTGCATTGAAGCTCACGTTAAACATTTCCCTTCAGATGCTGCCTTCGGCAAAAGCTTTTCTGATGGAGGCAGCTGGAGAGCTGAAGTTTGCCGGCCAGCTGACAGCGAGCTCCTTTGCCACCTGAGAGCCACCAACTGGACTCAGTGCTGAGCGGCTCACCCTTTGCCGGCAGACAAAAGGAGACACGTCTGAGCTGCGCTGAGGCTGCACTTGCCGGAAGAAACCTCACAATTCTTATTTACCAAATTGACAAAATCCTATCATTGCAATTAAGGGGATATGTAATTAACTGTGTCTTAATTACAGCAGCTGCCACTTCATCTGAATGCAGCAATTTGCGGAGAAACCGGGGAAGATGCTTTAAATTTGTGTGTGTAAACAGCGCAAGCACAAGCAGCGCAGCGTGTGTGGCTCCTAGGGGTGCGATGCCCTGCCCTGGGGGGCACGGGGCAGAGGTGAAGGCTCGCCAGTTGCCAGCCTGCCTGGCTGGGATGGGCTATGCAAATCCCCCGGCAAGGCAAAGCGTTTGAAAACCTCGCTATGAACCTCTCACCCAGGAGTTTTCAGCACTTCACTCCACTTTGGCTTGCTGAGCCGCAGGGCTAGATGTTGCCCAGCGCCACAAAGACCTCCTGACACAGGAGGGTTTTAAAAAAACTTCTTAGCCTGACTCCCAGCCCCTGTAGGTGTAGGAGCATGCATTACCTGTGCTGAGGTACACTGAGCGAGATTAACTTCCATGAGTCTCTTGCTGTGTGCTTTCATGGCTTTATCACTCCTGGTTGGCAGGAGCAAACTGTGCAAAGGGACGGTGGTAGCGCACGCTGTGCCTGCCTCTTTCTTTTTTGTCCCCTCACCGGCTGCACTGCTGGGGACCAGGCTGCCCCTGTCCACCCACTGCACGTCAGTGTGACGTTTTCAAAGTGTGCGCACCCTTATGTGAGTCATTTTGCAGGAGCTGCTGTGGACTTCCAGGGTGGCTGAGCTT
>NW_009704017.1:50125-56629 GCF_000703405.1 Apaloderma vittatum
GTACGCAGAAGGTACCTCTGTGTTTGTGGAACCGCCTGGATACAAAATGCCAAAACCAGAAGGAAATCTAGGTTTCACCACTTTTCCTGTCAGCTTCAGAGGTTGCCTGCTCCCACGTCCTGCCTGCGACCAGGACTTGGTGGCTGGTTGTGCTTGTTTAGGATAGAGTTGTGATGGGATGGATGTGGTTTTCTATACCTGGAGAGACAGAATGAGCTTTCTTGTTCTTCTAAGGCCAGAGCTACGGGTGCTTAGTAGGTATGAAGAGGGTGCTGGTGCTTCCAGGTCTTCTCCTCAACAGCAGCTCCTCCTGGAGATCATGCTGAGGAGCCATGTTATCCCTCTTTGCCTCAGCTTACCCACCAGTAATGGGTTCAGAGAATTCGCTTGGCCTCAGCACACAGCATCTGTGCCGCCCGTACAGCTCAGAAATACTGAGCTAAGCCCAGAAGGCGCTTATTGCTGAGCTGCAGCTTGGGAGGAGCCATGAGCCCCCCCGCCACTGCTAATAAATAGGATTGATGCTAAAAAGGCTAAAGACTGTGCCTGCTGAAGTCAGTAAGATGTCATTGGGCTTCATAATTCAACTGCATTGATTTGTCCCATGTGTTTCGCACATGAAAGATATCCTGCTTGGTACCAGCAATACTCCTCCAGTTTCCTAACTGAAACTTGAAACTATTTTTGGAGTATTTCAGTACTGTGCAGCATCAAAAAAGTCTGCCTTATTAATATGTAAATCAAGAATTTGAAAAGGTGGAATGACATCCTGTGACTAAATGATGGCATGAGCTCCTATGGACATCAGTGCAACCAGAATTTCACCAACCACCACTAGTCAGCTGTCACAATCTTCACATCACGCTGTGAGCCTCTGGATTGCAGTCAATGACACTTTGAGGAAAAGAAAAGCATGGTCAAAACTTGTTAAAACTGGTCCGTATTAATCTCTTAAAAAGCACTTAGTCCATGTTGATTTACTTGCTGAGTGAGGCTTCATAGAAAACTTTTGAAGTATGTTTCTGTCTTCTTTGGGATGGAGTGCTACCCTCATGGTGTTTTTAATACTGGTTATATTTGCATGGATACATGCACTTTGTCTCATTGACCTTCATGTTTTGCTGCTCACATTTTGAAGCTAAAATACTAAAATATTCTGACTCAGTTATTTCCATGACATTTCTTTGTGGTGTTGCTGGCTGTGCTTTGGGTACGGTCTTGGCAGGAGAAATTAAATAAAAAAAATAGGAGAAAACAAAGCAGCCTCTCAATTTGTTTAACCAAAGTGGAGTGTCTAGGCAAGAGTAATGTAATTTTCATAGATGCTGAGCACTTCAGCTTTCACCGACGTCATTTGCAGGCTCCGGTATGGGTGCCAGGTATCTAGCTTTCAGTAACAGGATTTGAAAACGCCACTCAAAAGTTCCCATTGCAATCTGAGCGTCCTTGGCAACGACCACAAAAGAAATACAGAAAATACCAGACACCAGAAGAATGTTTTTTCCTCCAAGTTCCCTGTGTGATAGGTGCATAGTTTCATCCCGTCCTACTGACACCACCATGTTCACAGGATGTGTAAAATGCTGTCACTGAAGACCTCCCTGACCTTGCCATGGGATAAGTAAATTATGTTCGCTTTCCCACTCATAAACCTGGAGAGACAAATCTGTGGTTGGTAACACATAGGCAGGTTATATTTGAGCACCTGTTACCCAGTTAATTTTTCTCTTTACATCAAGGCATTTGACAGAAGAGAATGTCTGACACTCAGGAGTCCATCTCTAAAAGCCCTCCCTACCCTACCGTACCCCACCCCACCCCAGTTGTTTCAGCAGCTGAGATCTCTGGATTAGAGGGACTTGCTGGTTTGTGCTATCGCACCTCCCCTCTGACCCCACCACCTCTGCTACCCAAATTCTGGCCTTTCTCTGCAGGAGGCAGGCAGGGGCCGCCGGCTCTATCAAATCACAGGGTGTGAACAAAAGATCATGAGGAACTGGAATGTGATCCCTAAAGCTGTTGCCGAAAGCAAAGCCGTTTGATTTATTTGGGATTTGAGCCTAGGTCTTCTGGGTGACAGTTAGTGTATTAACCCACTGTGGGAGTTAATTCCTTGCCTAGTCATTATTCAGGCGTCATTAAAGTATGCATTGTGCTGGAGGTCAAATCAGATTACTCTAAAGAATTTGGAATGGGAAAAATGCTGGGGTTTTTTCATCAGCCAAAGTGATTGGTTATCTCAGTGTTTAGGTATTTATATTGTGCCTGTCACTGTGGCATGCCACTGTATAAACAAAGGGATGCTCTAAATCTCTTATTATTTTAATGGCATTAATGTTCTTCAGCTGGGGAAAAAAGAAAATAATTTCCCCCTGGGAGACAACAGAGCGAGTGGTTTAACGTAAACAGCAGCTCTGGGAAAACTGCTTTTACATGCCTGCCCAGGCAGAGGGGGTCCTGCAGGTCTGCATTGGCTGGCACCAGCAGCTGCCCAGGCCCACCTGGAGATGCCACTGGCCACGTCCTCTCCTCAGCCCAAGGACAAGCCCCCGCTGCTGCCAAAGGGGCTGCCCTGCCACAGCAAAAAAACGTGAAGGAGGATGACAGCCTGGAGCTATTTAACGCACAAAGAGGAAAAGTGGAGCAGCACTGCATGCCTCTAAGCTCTCATGCAGGAGTGTAACTTTGAGCAGAGCTCTCCTCTGCAGAGGTAAGCTGGGTGCCTTCTTCAAATCATACGCTCTGGCACCAGAGGGGAGAAGCAACACATGGGCTGGATCAAGGAGTATTCATTTTTTGGCGATTCACAAAGATACAACATGTAATTGCAGATCCAGACATATGTTGCCATTATCCTAGAAAAGAAAAATGCTAGGATAATAGCTGCATGCTGGAGGGGGATCAGTGAGGCAGAAGCAGGAGGAAACAAGGGGTGCAAGAAGTCAGCTCCCACCCTGGAGAAAACCTATCTGGCTTTCTGGCTGTGGCAGCAAAGGAGAAGGGTGCGAAAACTGGAAGCAACTTGAAAACCAGGTTGAATTGGTCCGTAACTTTAAAATACGATGATGGTCTGCCTTGGGGACACATGGTGGCTGGGGAGGAAATCTAAATACGGAGACTTTTTTAGTGCTCAGAGAAAGTGCTTGGGGGGTCTTGGTGTCTGGCACACTTGTGCGAGGAAGAGAGAGGAAGGGCGAGAGCACCTGCTGGCCATACTGGGGGTGACAGGCAAAAGGACCCTCCTAAGGCTGAAAGAGGCCTCCATAGATTTGAATCTGTGGGATTTTCTTTATCCTCATTTCCTGTGGAAATAAGGCCTAGACAATCATTCTGTTAGCTCTCTCCAGATGACTCCCAAACGTTTTGACCAGCTTGATGATGTTGGTCTTCTCAAAGACCTTCAGTCCCTGCAGGGACTTTATGCAAACAAGCACCTGAGAAGAAAACACAAACCTGGACCCACAGGAGTTCAGGTACAGCACTAGCCAGGTGCCATGAAGGAAAGGGGGCTTATAAGCACCTCAGCTGCAGATCTGTGCCTTCTGCAGGGCAAAATGGAGAAACTGCTGAATGGAGCACATTAGACAAGGGGTAACCCAGGAGCAGGACACATAGTTGTAGGGCTCCAGGCTTCATACTTTCGTTTGCCCAGCAGTACCTATTTGTAAATCACTTCAAACTGAATCTGAAATTTCCATGAGTTTCTCCATTCTGGGACTGAAACACAGTCGTGTACTTTGAAATCCATAAGAGGATGTGTGTCCTGAGCACAGGACCTAATGCAAGCCCCATTCTCGAGGACTCTAGGGAACATCAGAGATGTACTGAGCTGCACTGACAAGTACTGAGCTGCAGTAGCTGGTCAGCATGAACAGGACTGAGAGGTGCACAAACCAGGAAGCAGGAGGAGCTCTCTCCTGCCTTCTTCGCCACTCTTCCTATGTGAATCACAGAATCACAGAATGTCAGGGGTTAGAAGGGACCTCAAAAGATCATCTAGTCCAACCCCACTGCCAGAGCAGGATCACCTACAGTAGGTCACACAGGAACGTGTCCGGACAAGGTCTGAGTGTCTCCAAAGAAGGAGACTTCACAATCTCTCTGAGCAGCCTGTTCCAGTGCTCTGTCACCCTCACAGTGAAAAAGTTTTTTTCTAATATTTTTATGGAACCTCCTATGTTCCAGCTTGTACCCATTGCCCCTTGTCCTGTCATTGGACATCACTGAAAAGAGCCTGGCTCCGTCCTCCTGACACTCACCCTTTACATATTTATAAACATTAATGAGGTCACCCCTCAGCCTCCTCTTCTCCAAGCTAAAGAGACCCAGCTCCTTCAGCCTTTCCTCATCAGGGAGATGCGAGGAACTGAAATAGACTCAAAAGTCTTCTTGAGGTACTTCCAGCCCTACTGGCTGTGAGTCCGATACAATACTCAAACAGCGTGTATCCAAAATACCTTCACTCCTGGCCAGTAATGCAGGGGGTGGGGACCACTAAGCACCAGACAAGGATCCGAGCCACGTCGTTCATGTTTCAACCTAGCACGCAGGAAGCTGGCTCTGTGTGTCAAGAGAGATGCAAATTGCTGCCTCTTTTTCTAAATATCCTGGTTCAGGCCTTATCTTTGCCCTGCAGAAAGGGATCCTGGAAGCACAGTGTAAGATTAACTTCCTGAGAAGGAAATTATTTGGTGCATGGAGTCCCAACAGTGAAAAACCTTTTTGTGCTGTATCAGGGATGGTCCCACTCCTGCATGCGCTGGATTTCACCCAAGGCAGATCTGTGCCCTCATCAGGAACAAGAACCATCTAGCAGCTATGTGCTTGTATACACTGAAACATGCAAAAAACGGGGCAGTGATGTACCAGAGTGCCAGATGTTCAGGTACTGGGGCAGCCTGGAAAAGTGTCCTTTGTGGCGCCTTTTGCCTTCTCAGCAGATTCACCTGGCCCAGCTCTGCTTTGCCTACTCCCTCATTGATCTAGTGGCCTTATACCCCCAGTATAATGCTTTTGCAGGATACTGACGGGAGTCTCCGGGTCTAGAAATTTCTTCTCCATCATGACATGCGATAGCACTCGGGGCTGACCTCCCACAGGTGGTGGAACATCCCACAGGCTTGTGAGCCAACTGATCTCTTTGAGGCAGGACCCCTAACACAAATACCTGCTGATCAGCACGGCTTTGGCTTTGTTTTTGCAGTAGTGTGGACTCATTTTACAAAGTGAACTAGGATGACTGCACTCCCATGGTGCTGTACCTGCCTGCTCCAGCCTGGCAGGTTGGCAGGGTTCCAAATTCGGCAATAGCCCTCCTCTAGTGACTATGGAAGGGCAGGAATGGGAGATGCTGCCCCATCCTCCCGTAGGGGTAAGGCTGCCTGAGAGGGGCCTAAATTCAGTTGACGCAGGATGGATTTACCTGTGGGTATGTGAAAGCTGACAGTCTGTCCTGCACAGTTGTTGGACCATTCATTTTTTGTTTTAATGTTAAAGAAATATTATGAAAGAATTACACTGCAGATTGCTGATTTAACCTTTGAAGGAGCCCATTTAACACCTCAGTGGAAGACTGTGGTGCTTACCTCTTGTTCTGCAGCTGTAGCAGTATCCAGTGATACCTTTTAAAAGACAACTGGGGCAGAAGTGATGCTTACGCTGTGAAATAGGTCAAACATGATGCGACACCCTATCCATTTAGCTGTGAACCCCACCATTGCTACTCGGCTTCCGTATTGATTATCTGGCGGTTTTAAAATGTTCCTGAAGCCTTTGCCTGTCGCCTCATTTAATTGCATTAAGGAGTAAGCACTGGCCCTAGGTCCTTTCAGCTTGGAGGATCCATTTATTGTTTCTCATTTCTGTAGCCCAGGAAAAGAGACAGGGCCATCTTAATGCACAGATGGCCTGTGATTTATGTCAGGAGCCGTGGGGTTAGGGACCGTCCCAGCAGAGAAAGCTCACCAGCATTTCTTTCATTGAACTGTCTGCAAATGATGTGTAGTCAAAATCCTGGCCACCTGTGGCCATTAAAGATCCAGTGGTGCTTTTTGTAAAGAACTAACACCCACATTCTGAGCACATTCAAGGCAGGGCGGGAGGGTGTGGGTGGAAATACACTCCAGCTTCCTAAATCCTACTTCTTGACTAAATTGCAAGGAAGAGGCATTATCTCCTTCCTGCCCTGAGTCTTCCCATAATACTATTAAGCTGTAGGCAATCAAATAATCACTGCATATTGCCCCAGAGCTGGGAACATTTCCACTGTGAATTCAGGAGAACCAAGTGTCTCGTTTCAGTTTGTGAAGTGCCTGGGAATGGCGCTTACTGCCTTGAGAAGAGCTCTTCCATCCTGTAGGCATTTTTGTGTGGCTGTAAATGTCCCTGAGTCTGCTAAAGACTGTAATATTGGTAGTAATAACAGTAACAACAGTAATAATAATAATAATGATAGGGATGACAATAATAATAAATAATAATTATTATTAATAATAAATAATAATT
>NW_009704018.1:0-473 GCF_000703405.1 Apaloderma vittatum
CCCATCTTTAAAAAAGGGACCAAAAACAACCTGGAAAGCTACAGACCAGTCAGCCTTACCTCTGTACCAGGTAAAATCATGGAAGAGATTCTCCTGGCAGCTGTACTAAGCCACGTAAAAAATAATCAAGTGGTTGGTGATAGCCAGCATGGCTTCACTAGGGGTAAGTGGTGCCTGACTAATTTAGTGGCCTTCTACGACAGAGCTACAGCGCTGGTTGACGTGGGAAAAGCAACGGACGTCATTTTCCTGGAGTTGTGCAAGGTGTTTGACACTGTCCCACACAACATCCTTGTCTCTAAAATGGAGAGACACGGATTTGACAGATGGACCACTGAGTGGATAAAGAACTGGCTGGATGGTCACACTCAAAGAGTTGTGGTCAATGGCTCGATGTCCACACGGAGACCAGTGACAAGTGGAGTTCCTCAGGGACCTGTTCTGGGTCCAGTGCTGTTCAACATCTTTGTCAG
>NW_009704018.1:685-24513 GCF_000703405.1 Apaloderma vittatum
AAAGCAGCCACATGAACAGGCTCTGCAGTAGCCGAAGGAATGGCACGAACTGGAGTTTCAGCAGCTGAAGCAGCACCAACATGAGCTTCAGTAGCCAAAGCAGCAGCACAAAATGGAGCCGCAGTACCTGGCGCAGCAACACCAACAGAAGCCGCGGTAGCCGAAGCAGCAGCCGCAGTAGACACTTGAGAAGCAGCAGCCAAAGCAGCGACGCAAACCGGAGCAGGCCAAGCAGCAGCAACCAAAGCAGAAGCTGCAGTAAGAACTGCAGCATCTTCAACAGGGTGGCAACATAAGAGTGCATTGTGGGTCACCAGAGGCCCTTTGGGTCACCAGAGGCCGGACTCCTGACTCTGCTGGGCTGGCAGAAGCTGACACCAGACTGGTGCCCACCATGCACTGCCTACTCCCACAGGGTCCACATCCTGCTTTTATAGTCTGGCAGGCAGGCACTCCCCTCTTTGTGACACCATGAGGCAGGTACATCACCCCTTTGTGACTGGAAAAGGGGAAACATAACCTCATTATTTAAAAGGGAAAACAGGGAAGACCCAGGGAACTACAGGCCAATCAATCTCATCTCTGTGCTCAGCAAGACCATAGAGCAGATCCTCCTGGAAACTATGTTAGGGCACATGGAAAGAAGCTGATTGGCAACAGCCACTGTGGCTTGACTAAGGGAAATTGTGTCTGACAAATTTGTTGGCCTGCTACGATGGGGTTACAGTGCTGGTGGATAAGGGAAGAACAACGTCATCTATTTATTTAGGGGGCCAGTTAGCTCAGTCAGTTGAGCGTGGCGCTAACAACGCCAAGGACGCAGGTTCGATTCTTGTTCGATCCTCATGTGGTCAAGAGGTGGCATCCCTGGCTACAGGGAGGCTGGATTAAAATGATCTCTAAGGTCCCTTCCAGCCTAGGCCATTCTATGATTCTATCTACCTGGACTTTTGCAAAGCATTTGACACATGACATCCTTGTCGTGATGATGAAGGGAGTGGAGCATCTCCCTTATGAGGAAAGGCTGAAGGAGCTGGGTCTCTTTAGCTTGGAGAAGAGGAGGCTGAGGGGTGACCTCATAAATGTTTATAAATATGTCAAGGGAGAGTGTCAGGAGGACAGAGCCAGGCTCTTCTCAGTGATGTCCAATGACAGGACAAGGGGCAGTGGGTACAAGCTGGAACATAGGAGCTTCCACAAAAACATTAGAAAAAGCTTTTTCCCTGTGAGGGTGACAGAGCACTGGAACAGGCTGCCCAAGGAGATTGTGGAGTCTCCTGCTCTGGAGACATTCAAAACCTGTCTGGATGTATTCCTGCATGGCCTGCCTTGGCAGGAGGTTTGGACTAGATGATATTTTGAGGTCCCGTCCAACCCCTCACATTCTGTGTTTCTGTGTGATTCTGTGTGATTCTGTGTGATTCTGTGTGATTGTGTGATTCTGTGACATAGCTATGACATTTATGGTTTGATAGTACTTTCTGTGGTTTGGAAAAACAGAGTCTGCTGGAATAGCTGACAAAACCTCCCTTTCTGAAATTCACTCCTCAGAACTCACTTCTCCATTTCACCACTGTATTTAGTATGGGAAGACGCAGTGCTGCAACAGATCTTCTGATAAATATTTTCTTTTGTACCAGTAAATTGCCAAAGGCAGTTGAAACCAGCTAGAACCGCAGGTTAGACTCTTGTTTAACTAGAACTACTCTCATTAAAAATCATTAAAAAAACCCATCCTGTGTTGTGATGTAAGTCAGGACTGATAAAATGAAAAGCACCTGGAAAGCATGCTTTTTTAAAATGTCCATGTATTCCTGTCTTGACTTATATTTGGATGCATGGAGAATTTTACAGGACCCATCATACTATTTTTCTCCATCTCTCTAGTGTTCATCTCCTGGTTGTAGCTTCTGATTTACATCGATCTGAAGTCAAGATCAAGTTGATGATGTTTTGGATACCTGCAAGCAAAAAGACAGAAGAAAAATGAGCTTGTTTGTGAAATATTTGCCTGAGGTTTGAAACTCAAGATTAAATTCTTGGCTCTCCTACAGAATCACAAGCTCCCGGTCATGGAGCTGGACTCCTTTTCCTGTCTTATACAAGCCTTGCCAGGTCTCATGCCTCGTGTGTGTGGAGCTCCCAAACAATCAATAAATAAACATCTTGCACACCCTGAAGTCTCCCTGACTCTCCTTAAAGCAATGTCTACTGTTTAACTCAGTGAAACACTACAGTTTCCATGTCCCTTAGTAGCTCAGTTGCTGCTCTAAAACGCATTACCGAAGTGTGACTCTTGAAAATGAAGTCAAAAGAATGAGATGCAAAGCACTGAGTGTATCAGGTTTATACCAAAACACAGACCAGAGTTATTGTCCAGAAAAAGCTGATGGGAAACTATTATATTTCCCTATTACACCTGCATATTGTCCCTTTGCGTTAGTTATTTGTCTGTAGAGCAGTCTCCTCAACTAGATGACTTTTTCCTGCCTTCTCCCATCCATCTCCACTGTACCCTAGCTGCAACATGCATCAGTTAGTGGTGGGGGTCCAGCATCATGTGCACTCTTGCCCCATGTTACCTTTATGCATCACCTCCATTCCCTGCTTGTCATTCTTTTCAATGCACCGCTTTCTGTCAAAGCTGTCCCAAGCCAAATGGGGAGTGAAGGGAATTGATACTTCTGACGTGGAGCCGCTTGTTTTGATATATTTTTTCAATTTGCCATTAATGCACTGGAAATTGTTCTCTCTGACCATCCATTTGTTTTCTCTGCCAGCAGAATGGAGAAGCGGCCTCTTACATCATGTTTGGATGGGGTAAAATCCGAGTAGAGCTTAAAGTCACTTCAGTTTTGTTTCCTTTCCAGGTGTGTGCCAGGTTTGTGCTGAATAACCAATCTGATTTTCTATCCATGGATCACGCAAAGAAATTTCCAAAGCCTCACCATGAACCTGGAGGTTCAGTTCATCCGCAGTTTATTTTCAGCTCTGAGTGTGTTTGAATCTTTCGCTTGTTTTGTAAGTTTCAGACCAAGGAACAAAATAAGGGTGAGTGGCTCCAAATTTATGAGAAAAATAACTGCCTCCTGAAACAATTCCATCAGAAAAATATTATTATTTCTATCCTGGTGTAAAATTTTAAGTATCAAAAAGCTGTTTTGGCCTTGTCTGAAATGTAGGAACTGGACAACTGTAAGGGTTCCTGATGTCACCACATGTACCATGGGAACCAGGGCTGGAAGGAGCATCAGGAGCACGCACACACACACGCACACACACGCACACATGCACGCGCGCGCACACACACACACACACACACAGTCTGTCCTACTGAGTTCACACTAGTGTGTGCAAAGTGTGTGGCAAAGTGTGTGTAACTCTACCTCCAGACCCGAATTCCAAGTTTAGAACATCTCTTCTTACCTGAGATGGGAATTACTTGTTTTGGGCACATTGCCATTAGAATTATCACAATTTGCACTGGAGCAGCCAAGGAAGGGCCGATGAGAGCTTGCTAGATTGCAGCAAGAGCCCTGCCTTAACACTTGGAAAGATTAATTGGCTCCTTCCACCAAAAATGTGCGATTCCAGCAACAATAGAGAAGCAACAACTGGAAACACTGCGCAGATAGGAACGGAGGAAACTGGAAGTCACATTACTAATGGGCAGTGATGCTGTGCGTCAGCTAGAACAGCACTGTGAACAGGATGGTGGGTTGATTTCCCAGCTATCTTGTGGGCTACATACCTAGCACAGTGTATTGGGTCGGGCCGGGATGGAGTTGATCTTCCCCACAGCAGCTCTCTTGGTGCTGTGTTTTTTCAGTGGTAGCTAGAAGGGTGTTGATAGCACCCCAGTATTTTGGCTACTGCTGAGCAGTGCTCACACAGCACCGAGGCTGTGGTTTTTGAACGTTCCTCCAACAGTAGGCTGGGGGTGGGCAACATCTTGGGAGGGGACACAGCTGCACCAGCTGACCCAAACTGGCTAAAGGGGTATTCCATACCATGTAATGTCAGCTCAGATACAAAAGCAAAAAGGAAGAGGGAACTGAGTGGGCATTCGCTATTTGTGTTTGTCCTCCAGAGCAACCACTACACATACTGGAACCTTGCTTCCTGGGAAAGTGGCAGCGCATCACCCACTGCTGGGAAGTAGAGAATAATCTTTGGCTTGGCTTCTGTGCGCGGTCTTTGCTTTTGCTGTATTAAAGTGCTTTTATCTTAACCCACGAGCCTCTCATTTTATCTTCCCTGTCCATCTAAGAAGGGACAGGGATAGGGCGGCTTTGGTTAGCTCCTGGTCTTGAGTCAGGGCCAAACCACCACACTCAGCAAAGCTACTAGAAACTTGATTTCACAAATTTGATGACCTGCTTTGTGTTTGCTTTGTGCCGCTGGAGCAAAGTTGAGCAGGCAGTGCATGCCAGTGCATCCACCTCTACGATATGGGGACAGGTAGGGAATAAGCTGCAAACACAGTTGAAACACGCACAGAAACGTGTCCATCTCTAGACAGATCCTGAAGATGAAGACAGGATAAAAGATATACAAATGAGGAAAAGATCTCTTCTCTGCGGAAGACCATCAAGCCCTACGTACATTTATAAAAGTCTCAACCTTCCTCCTTCATGCAGACACAGCCAACATCTCACTATCCTGATTTCCCTTCTTTCTCCTTGTTTTTTCCAGTGCTGAGTGTCCCTCCCTGGATAATGAGGTGATTGTAGAGTGTGGAAGACAGTCGAGACAGAGTCTCATGGCTTTTACTGATGTAAAGAAAAACTAAAGCCAATTTCCCTGCCAGCAGCCTTCCATTAACTGGGAGCTCGTGCGTCTGAGAGGGAGGGGAACACTCCTGGGAAGAAAACAGATTTCAATGTCAAGATTTTAAAGGGTTATTAATATAAACAGAGGACATAAACTACAATGATTACTGAAAATGATGAAAAATATCTCTGTGGTATCCTTCACATGTTGCTTGCTCACCATTTGAGAGTTTAAAGGACAGAATCATTGCACGGATTTAAGATGCTTCCTGGAAACACTCTTGTTTGCCTTCAAGCATGCATTTATTCTCCTGACTGCTAGATGCATAATTAACCTGCTGTATTTAGCAGCTGTGATTATCAGGGCAGCTTCCTTCTAGGGAGGGAATGCAGCAAATAAAATTGCCTCAATATTGTTCCCATTTTGAGGGGAGGGAAGAGGTTTTGGTTGAAGGTTTAGGCTGGTCAATAGAAACAAATATTGAAGGATGGGTCTTTTTCCCTTAGCAGCCCTAAAGAACAGCAGGACTAAGAACAACAGCCCTGGGTCTGAGCACCCAGTTCAGACAGAAGCAAACTTAGCTGGTGGGTTGGGTGGTTTCCACTCGAGTTCAAGCAGAGTCCTTGGTTCTGGCTCAGCCCTGACTGCAGGCAGGCTGGGGAGCTGCAAGCACCACAAGTGTTGGTCACAAATGGTGTTCCTCATGGCTGGGAGCAGCAGAACAGTTAGCCTAAGTTCCCAGGAGAGTCCCATGTTGGCCATGTTCCTAAAGCAGCTTTTTAAACAAGTCATTTGAAGGTGGAAATTGGGCCATTTTCAACAACTCTGTGTGAATATTTTGGGGAAATATTCTTCAGCTTGATTTTTGGGTGCTGCCCGGGAGAGAGAAGCAAAGGCAGGGAATGTTGGGTGGGAAAAGAGAAACCAGACAATAGTTTTACCTATACTTAGCAGAGCTGACAGGTTCTGAAACTAAGGTTAGGGGAATAAAATCAGGGCCTCTGGAGACACAGGGTTATGTAAGCTACGGCCAAAGACCCTATCACAGGCAATTAGACTTTTAACATTCCCATAGAGGAAAGTGATATCCTGCTGTTCTGTTGGCTCAGGCTCCAGACTTGTCCCACTGTCTGACTAGACTCCAAAAGGAATTATTTTTTTATATTGAGGAGTATTAGTCTTTGAGTTTTTTACAGCTCACAGCAGCATCTAAATTCATGAGAGAAGTAAGAGAATGTCATTGTTTGTGCAGGATGCCCAGGCTGGCAACAAAGAACCACACAGACACTCGGTCACTATTCCCCCCCACCCCTGTCCCTTTAGGGGTGGGGAGGGAGAAAATTCAGCTAAAAAGGCTCAAGGATTGAGATTAGGACAGGGAGGGTTCGCTTACCACTTAGGGCCATGAGCAAAAAACAGAGTAGACTTGGGGAGAGAACATAAATTTAATTTACCACCACCAATTTAGTAGATCAGAGTAGTACAGCGAGAGAAAATAAATACAACCTGATCATAAATCCAGTTCCTTCCCCCCACCTCTCCCTTCTCCCCAGTTACTTACTCCCACCCTCATCAGCGCAGGGAGGGCAAGGGGTGGGGGGTGCTGTCTGTCTGGCCATTACTCATTGTCCATGGCAATTCTTCCTCCTCCGGAAGAGGACTCCTCGCAGGCTTTCCCTTATGCCATGTGGTGTCCATCTCACGGGAGGCAACCCTCTCCCTCCACGTGAGTTTGTCCCACCAGCGTGGGACTGACCCCAGAGTCACAGGTTTCTTCGACATGTCCTCCACTCCTGTGCAGTCTCTCTCCCTGCTTGCTTGGGGTCCTCCTGCTCATGCCACTGCATCTTCAATGTTTTGCCACCCTCTGTCTCCTGGGTTTGCAGGCTTTCATCTTGCCACCATCTCAGCACAGGAATCAGGGAAAATCTCTGTTCGAGCACCCTTTTTCCTCCCCGCTTTGTCCTTACCACCCTAATGGGTTGCTTTCCTTTCACCTCCCCCTCCTTCAAAAAACAACTCCCCAACACAAAAGACAGGACACAGAGAAAAGAGTGAAGAAAGAGGAAGGGACAATCTCCTTCCATAGGAGCTTTTGATGATTGCTGTGGAGGTCAGGACACTAAAGAAAGTGGATTTAGGCTTTGTCCAGTGTCCCTGTGATCCTAAAATTCTTTTGTATGCCTTTGAACGGTACCTAGTAGCCTTTTTAAAAACTTTAATAGCCAGATAAGGCAATCTCTGAATTTCTCAACTCTAGAAAACTTATTTTCTTCTTTCACCTTTCCAGCACCCTCTCCATCCTTGGAAGGCTAGCTGCATTCAGAATTCAAATTGAGAATCAAGTTTCCCTCTTCTGTCTTAGAAGATGAACATATGCACCTAGAATGGCCTTTGATTAATAACATTAAAAAAGCAAAAGAAAAGAAATGGTGGAAGGCACCGAAATTCTATTTTCCATGCTGGCACCTGGCAATGAAACATGTCAGAAGAAATATGCTCAGAGATTGGATTGCTCTGAATAACAATGAGAAAACAGTGTGCAGGGGTTGCTAAATAGACTTGTTTTGTGCTGGCTAAGACTTGCTACATCAGGCATGCACAACCACGGATTCAGTTGTTTACACAGTGCTATTTTGTTCAATACCTTTCTCTCTTTCTCAGACTGAAACAAGTAAAAACCATGCTTGATACCCATGGCTATTCTCCTACATGAAATTATACTAGCAGATCATTAGCCAGTACATTCTAAACAGTGAAGCTGATGAGAGTCAAATCCTGAAGGTGCACAACCCTTCCTTTCAACATTTACATATTTGCCTGTTATGGTTTTGTATCATTGCGTATCTGCTGATTTCATGATGGTACATTTTGTCTGACACTACAGTCACCTACATATTTCACAACCATCTTGTAACTACGGAGACATGGTAGCGAAGCAGGAACCCTAGAGAATTAAATACAGGGTAAAACTGCTGAGGTGCCTTGCACTGCTTTGCAAATAACCCCAGCTGGCATGATTAATGAAGAAAAATGCAAGGTCCCTAGAGACCTGAACTCTAGCTCTTCCTCTTTTGCAGAAACTGCCACTGATGGATCAACCCCTGGTCTCCCTCTCCACACCTCAAACCTCCACATCACCTCTTGAGGCAGGGGAGCTTTGTCAGATTCTCTGACACTCTCCATTGGCAGTGCTTAATGCAAGAAGCTGTTGAAGTGATGGTAGCCTCTAGAGCCTACAGTCGTAAAACTAATAATCTGAGCAACACTGTATACCCTGCATTGGTCTTGTCCAGGAGGCGTATAACCAGCACCTTCAGTTTTCCAGCTCAGTTTGCTGTTGTTTTCTCAAATAGAGAGCAACAAGAGCCAGAAGCCGAGGGTGAGCAGAGCACAGGCAGAGCAGTGACCTCATCAATCAGAGGGCAGCCCCACAGCACCCAAAAGAGTGTGGGCAGAGCAGGGAGCTGGCAGCAGTATCCTCTCGCAGGAAAGGCCAGGTCACACATCAGTCTTGTGGTGCTTTCAGAGAACCCAGACAGGAGCAGCAGAAGGCAGAACTAAAGACAAATACACCTACAACATCACCCAGGCATAGGCTGCAAACCCTGACCTTAAATGGAGCTCCTGGTGCCACGGGCAGAGCCAGTGGGTGGGAGTCCCAGATCAGGCTGGTCAAAGTAATTAGGCTGTTTTAGTGCACAGCAGGGCTGCCAGCTGTCCATCTACTTTTAATTTAAACAGGCACTATATATAGCTTGTGTACTGGACAAAAGGAGGCTGGTATGGAAATACAGTTCATGGCAAAGCCTGTAAAACAGTTATTTTTTTCCAGTGAGAGAAGCACTGTAGCACCACAATAGCCTGAAATGCTTTGCCGCTCATGGCAGTAGAACAGCTCTTCCTCAGATCCTCCCCCCTCCAAATCCTACTGGCAAAATTGTACCACAAATCCAGAGCTGCTGTGTGTAACAGTAAGAATTATAGAATGGCCTAGGTTGGAAGGGACCGTAGAGATCAACTAATCCAACCTCCCTGTCATGGGCAGGGACGCCTCTCAACTAGATCGGGCTACTCAAGGCCTCATCCAGCCTGGCCTTGAACATCTCCAGGGAGGGAGCATCCACAACTTCTCTGGGCAATTTACTCCAGAGTCTTGCCACCCTCGTGCTGAAGAATTTCTTCCTAAGATCCAATCTAACCCTCTTCTCCTTCAATTTAAATCCCTTTCCCCTTGTCCTCTTGGTGGATACTCTTGTAAAAAGTCCCTCCCCAGCCTTCAGGTATTGGAAGGCAGTTATAAGGTCCCCCTGGAGTCTTCTCTTTTCAAGACTGAATAATCCCAGCTGCTTCAGCCTATCCACATAGCAAAGACACTCCAGCGCCTGGATCATCTTTGTGGCCCTTCTCTGAAGTCATTCCAACAGATCCATGTCCCTCTTATGGTGGGGACACCAGAACTGGACACAGTATTCGAGGTGGGGTCTCACAAGAGCCAAGTAAAGGGGAAGAATCACCTCTCTTGACCTAGTGGCCACATTCCTTCTGATACATCCCAGGATGCGGTTGGCCTTCTGGACCACATGAGCGCACTGCCGGCTCATGTTGAGCTTCTCGTCTATCAACGCCCAAAAGTCCTCCTCTTCATGGCTACTCTCAACCCACTCTGTGCCCAGTTTGTATTTGTGCCTGGGATTAGCCCGGCCCAGGTGCAGGACCTTGCATTTTGACTTGTTGAAGCTCATGCAGTTTGCACTGGCCCATTTCTCAAGCCTATCAAGGCCCCTCAGGATGGCCCTCTCTTCTCTCAAGCAAGCCCACTGCACCACACAGCTTGGTGTTGTCGGCGAAGTTGCTGAAGGTGCATTCGAGAACATCCACAGGGATGGATGTCAGCCACTGAGCAATGAGGAACAGAACATGAAGTGCAGCAGTAGTGGCAATGAATACCAGCACAGTGCCTCTGCTCTCCAGCCATTATATTTTTAAGCGATCCATTTGATGTGTAGGATTGTGGTTTTTTTCTCGTTATTAAAGACTGCTTTCTAAGTGGATCTTTATATGCTTTTTAGTCCCTTGACTGCTTTTTGGATGCAGTGAGTACATACCTGAAACACCAGCTCCTAAATGGCTATTCATGTCTGGGGACTTCTGACAGAATCTATTGCCAAAGCAATTCATCTTGTCCTTACAATTTTTATATGACAGGTTTATTTCTGATACACACACTGCGTTCTGGTGCTCCTCTCTCAGCACTGTACTCTAAGGTGGTTTTGATACTGAACTTACTCTGTAAGTCTAAGCATGTGATTTGTGCTTACAGAGTTCAAACGTGAGATGGATCCAAGATCAGGGACATAGAGAAATGGGGATTTACAGAAATGGAGATTTAATCTGGCTCACAGAGACTTTTAGGCCCTAGCAAGAACCACAAGTTGTTCAGTTATTCTCAATATTACCTTGTCCTACACAAAGGAGGAAAGCTTACTTAATTTTGCTTTTGAGGAAGTGCCAGATTAGATGAAACTAACCATGCCAGCTAGCTTTTAAAAAATCTTTTCCGTTCAATCAAGCACAGGTTTCCACACATAAGAACTCCAGCAAGTGGTCACAACAGATTTGTTCCGCCTCTGGCAGCCAAATTCTGGTCTAGCAATGGGAAACCTCCACAGTTCCACCTCCAGGGAAGAGAAAACAAGAAGTCTGGTGTTGGAGATGGGCGTCTGGGGAAAACAGCTGGGTTCAGAGGTCTGGGGAGGCTGTTGCTTAGACAAGGGATGTCTACACACAATATTTCACTAATAGATGTGGGCTCAGAGCTGACAGTGTGATACTGAGCTAATAAGCCTCAATGAGAGAAGGAGCACACAAGCTAGGCAGCTGAAGCCCATTGGGGCCACAGTAACACTGTTCAGAGAGCTTATTATTGCATTGGAGCAAGTGAGAGAGTGACTTGCAGCTATCTGTAGGAAATTTTGTAGACATATCCCCAGGGAGCTTGGAAAGGCAGTTTCAACCAAGACCACAGGGCCAAATTTTCAAGACCACTTCCACTGCCAAAGCCTGACATCAATTTGGCAGAAAGCAAGCTCCTGCAGCTCTAACTGTGACATACTCAGCTCATTTGCAAAGAAAGCCACTGTGAGAAAACCAGCCCAAAATCCTCCCTATTTTGGACAAGAGTTTCAAGACTCCATTGCACTTAGTCATGGTTCCCAAAATGTTATTTGCTGTGTGCTGAGGATCTTTGCTGATCTGCCTGTTAATATAATTAGCAGAAAGCAAATTCTTCTAGAAGTCTCACCTCAGTTCTGAGTGTGTTTCTGAAAACCTGCATTTGTGTGGACATTCAAAAAAATTGATCTGCCTTAAATTAGCTTCCAAAAGCAGGGCTCCCAATAAACTACTAAATTATATCCCCCCACAAATAAGTAATTCTTCAGCAAAATAGCCTAGACTCTTATGAATGGGAAAAATACAAATGGAATCACTCACTAGGCTGCTGATGGTTTCTTTATTTTATTGTTTCACCAATTAACCAAGCTTGAGAGCCTCTAAGGTATCAGCTGTGATAAGCTGTTTGACACTGCAGTCAGGCTTCATCATTCCCAATGAAAATTGACAATTCTGAGATTAAACTATTATTTCCTTATAAAGATGAGGAGTCACATTTGCTTATAATTAATATGCAGGCTTTGACAGGCCAGACATTTGTAGCACAATTTCCAATTACCAGCACCCAAAAAAGAGATTTATTAACTGCAAATTAATATTTAGGAGGTGCATGAGCAGCGGAATTTTGCTTCCTTCAATGGGAGATTGTTCTATAAAGGATTAGTTGTCCTTTTTCAAGGGAAAAATATTCAAAGCAAAACTTGTGATTACACATATGCACTTTCTATCTGTTCAAATGCAGGGGGAACTTGTACACAGTTGGAAGAGTGCTTTGGAAGTGGCTAGGAAGTTTATCTCCCACTAAATTGATTAAACTCCGCACAGAGAAATCTCAGGCTAGAAATCAAGAGCCTGAGCAAGTCTGAGAACCTATTTCAGCCGCCTGGAGCAGACAGGAGCTGGTGAGAGCAGTCACGAGAGGAAGGGCTCATCTGGGAGGTAAGCTCACTTCCCAGTCTCTTACAGGCTGCCAGTGGGGAAGAACGATGTGATACAGCCTGCAGCTTTGCACAGCAGAGGTGATGCCTGTATAAACCACAGTCCTATTCACCTCTGGGCCCTATGGAATGCAAAGGGATGCCCAGAGAGTCCGGGGGCTGTGTACCACAGAATATTTCTGCAGCCCTTAGTTACGAGCGTGCAAGAATATAGACACCATCAGAGTTTCAGACACCCCTTTTTTGGCTCCTCCAGGGTATTTCAAAGGTGATCAATCAGCAGTTTTCCCGCTCACCATGATCAAATCCTTCCTGTGACAACTATAGTTTTATTCTTTTTGACAAAAAGCCTACGATGCATATATTGTTCCATGCCACGAGGAAGAGAAAGCAGCCCTGTGCTTGAAGTGGCAGGCCAAGACTTAGGTAACCATTGATTTAATGTCTCCTGCAGGGTCCTGGAAAGGCACAGATTGTCTGGCTGTGAGACTAAATGTGTGGTTTATTGTGTTTTTAGCCACTCTACAATCTGTGCACTCACTGCAGTACAGCAGAGAATGTTCTCATTCCCACCACCCTAACACTCAGCCAGGCCTGGGGGGCAGACTCCTAAATACATACACCCTCGCAGCAAGTTCAGCGTGCATACAGCAGCCTGCTGCGATGGTGTTGCCCCCAATGGCAGGCAGATTTAGGCCTTGCAGCTCCACACCAGCATGGACTGCTGCCAGGCGCTTACGTGCTGGTAGTTCACACTGTACGTAGCCTCAAGGAGCCACAGTCCTGTTCCCATTCTGGGAGCCAAGCCTCGGGCTGTAGTACCATCTCTTTGTTGACCACCTGAAACAGTTGCCAGAGGTCTGCCATGGGCCAGACAGAGATTGGAGTTAGCTACTTTCTTCCAGACAGAGTATTTCTGGTCCTATGGGAGGTCTAACAGTGCTGCACAAAAGAAAACATAAGTGACCACAGTACCTGGCAAAGCAGAGGCACAGAGAATCACCAGCCGCAAACATACGAGCTCAGGTTTTCTGAGTCTCAGGCCTGCGCCTGAGTCATTAAGCCAAGCAGGGGCAATCTGAATACATTCAAGGAAGCTTCATTCCCCTTAAATACAGTTACTGTTTGAGAAGAGACAAAAAATGAGCACAGTAATGATTCTGCCATGCACTATCAGGTGTTATTGCCAGCAAGGCCTTGGCTAACCTGAAATAGCTACAAGAAAATGGGGTCAGCAAAGTGCCAATTGTTCATTTAAATTACAGGGCTGGAATCCAGGCTCTAACAATATTTGCAGAAACAAGCTTCAAAGGAACACAGGTGGCAATAATTAATTCCCAATTTCCTCCTTTTGCTCAGACTGACCTGGATGAAGAAAAATTGTCTGAAACATAAAAGAATACAAAATTGTTTCTTCAAAAGCACCTCTGGTGAGGTAAACTGTACTAGGTTGAAAGAGCAGTTCTGCTCATTCTGCCCACACTCGAGAAGCTGATGACCTTTTGCTTCATTAGTCTGAATCATCCAGCATGGATAATACTGAAGGAGTGTTTGCTGGAGAAAGGCTGCCATGTCTGCAGATAACTCTTCCAAGGATGAAACAGGAAGTAGAAACTGGAAGCAAAGAGGTCTTTACTGAGATGACATTACAGTACACTGGGTAGACTGGAAGATTTACCAAGCTATGTGACAATACCATCCTGTTTTATTTGCTCATCCATGCAACTACAACAGTGGTATTTAATTAAGCACTTAACTGCTTTTACCTCACACAAGTGATTTTCAGATGGCAGCAGGCAATACATTCCATGATGGATAGTTTCATGACCAAGATGCACCTCAAGTTACATAATTTCTTCTTTTGCTCTCTGGAAGGTTCATCAAAATTCTCAAGTTAAAAGCAGAATCTTAAGGAGCGACCAGTCTGAAAGATACAACAGTTATGTGGGCAATCTTTAGTCTCTGAGAGCCAACAGGAGATATCCTGAAGATGACTGCACAAAAGCAATGAACCTCCTTACGCTTTTTGAAGTCCACGAGGTAAGTTACTACACATGGAGAAAGCTGTGGGTGACCCAATGCAAATACTTTGGAACAGGAACGTAAATTCTTCTACGTTTAAAGAGGCAATGATCAAGGCATTCAGCTGTTACCACAACCTACAGAATGCTCATAGTGGTAATAAGTGACTTACAGCAGAAAAGGGGCTGTAAAATCTTGCTTTCTACCATAACTACGCCTCCTGAAAACTCTATAATTGAAAAAGCAGTGGTCAGTAAGCAAGTGCCAGACAGACATGATCTACTGAACATTCGCTTCATTTAGAAGCCCTGTGCTGTGACTCCCTCTTTAGATTAATTTAATTTAGAAGTCACATCAATAACTGTGCCAGCATCAAAACACCTATGGGCTGAGGCTCTGCAAACAGCCATTCCATCATGTTAGAGTTTCTTCTCTCTGGAAACTCTGGCTGCTAATTGCTGCAATAGTTCTGGCAACGGACCATAATTCACCAAGGTCCTTTGCAAATTTCTCTTTTCTCTTAGTGTATTTTCAAGGTTTAAAAGTGACTCTTTTAGCTGCTTCTCCATCTTGAGAATAGTTTGCCTTATCTTGCCAATCATGAGATACAATAAAAATTGATAGTAAAAAGATGATGGTGGTGTTTAGGTCAGTACTTCATCTTGGAAATTAGGGAAGTTAGTGCATACTCTAGGACAGATTCTCAGTTGGAATACATGGTAAAGTAGTGCACTTCCCTGTAAACTGATTGTGCTGTACTGATTACTGCAACTGAGGCCATGGATTTCAGCAAGAGTAAGCTGATTTCCACTGGCACAGAATTGGTCTCATTTTATAAAAATTAGCTAACAGGCCTGTATGCTCTAGAATGCCTGGTACTTCTTGGTCCCAGTGTAACAGAGGTGAAAGTTCCCAGCAATTTCTGTGCATCATATATTCTGAAAAAGGGCACTGCTGTGCTCAGTCTGGCCAAACCTAACATTTTAGGGACTGCTGCCCTTTACCCAGTGGAACACCATCTTTTGCTAGCACCCTCAAGGGGATGTGGGTGCTATGCAACTCTGATGCCTTTGGAAATCTTGCACTTTGGTAGTAAGACTTCTTGATCTCTAGACAGAAGTTTTTAAACCACTCAAGTGTTAATCGAGTTACATCTCCATCTCAAAACGTGATTACCCATAAAGGTGATTTTTAAACAATTGGTCTTTCAAAAGGTCTGTCTGGTTTTGACTGGTTTCAAAAATCTTCCAAGGAGATACGGATCCTTCTCACTGAAGCTCTTCCTTCTAGTGTTTAAGTTTTATTTACGTTAATCATATTTCCAATTTATTACACTTAAGAGTTCTCACATTGTTGCAGTCAGGCAGTTAGAAATGCGAAGTTTCATTCAAGTGACGCACTGCCTTCTTCTCTGAAATGCCAAAAATCACTGCTAAAAGAGACTTCCGAGCGCTCTTAACACTTTTCAAAATGCTGCCTTTAACCATGGTAGGGACACATTCTGATGTTTTGTATTAAAAACTCACCTCGGAATCATTCCACTAAAAGTTAAACTTGTCAGGGAGCTGCAAGAAGTGGGTGACTTTTCAAGGGAAGGCTAGCTGGGAGCCAAGGGTGGCCACAATACGAACGGGGCAGTGACCTTACACACTGGGCACGACCCTGCGGTACCTGAGCTGGGCAGCCCAGGCAGAGCGGTGGCAGCCAGAGCCCCTGTCAACAGTCCAGCAATCCTAAGGGTAAGTCACAAGTCCAGTTCACTGTCAACCCATGAAACCCGAGAAACAATCTGGGAACAGAACTGGAAGAGGTACACCTACAACTGGACTCTGGAGTCTGACAAAATGTGAAAGAAGAGAGATTTTAATTACAGCATAACAGATAGCACAGTATGAACAACAGAGTCAAATAAGTCTTAGCAATTATTTCCTGTGGGATGAAATAGAGCTGCAGAAAATACCTGCTTAATAATTTAGAAAGCTGGAAAAAAATCTTCTTGTTGCAAACAGTGCAGTACAAAAGTTTAAAGGGGTTAAATTGATCAAATAAATTATTAATTACAATTAGCTCATCTGTTAGTGTTCTGGTAGCATCTAAATGCGCTAACCAGCAACAGGGTTCTTTGTGTTGGACCCAAAAGTGACTACAAAGTACAAATGCATTCCTACAGGGACTAGGAGGGAGGACCTCTTCCAGTTGAATGTCCTACCACCAGTGCGCCAGGGTCAAACTACTCTTTGCTTTACGTGACCCAGTAAATCTTTATTTTCTACCTGTGAGAACATTCCTTTAGTAAGAGTGGCTATGAATGCTGCTTAGCAAGACTGTGCAACTCTAAGGTTTGGTACATCCTGGAAAGTGCAGGTCAAAGGACAAGGGAAAGAACATTTTGGGCAGGATCAGAACTGAACTGAGCCCATTCACTTCTGTAAAGAATTTAAGCACTGAATAGGAGCACTAATGGGATGGGGTTGGGGGGATGTATGTTGCTTTTTCCCTTGACTATGCTTCAAAAGAAAATAATTCCTTTTGGAAGTGAGGGAACAAACATTTCCAAACAGTGAATATGGGGAGTGGGAAGATGCCCCCCAGAAGCAGTAAGTCACCCAAGCCCTGTGAAGGTTGAATTCACTGGTTGCTGGTTACCCTTCCCCTACTTCTGACATCCGTGTCCCTGTGCACCGAATATATACAGGGAGGTGATGGGATTGGCGATTGTGCCCATGAAAAAAGGGAGCACAGATCTGAAAGTGAGTATTATAGCACTCAGCCTGGAAGAACTTAGATCAGCAGCTTAGAGTTTCAATGACAGAGCAAGGACCAGAGTTTGGGTCCCACAAGTCACAGTCCAGTGCCTGATTCACTGGACCACAAACCAGATTGCTTAAAAAAAAAGCCTTAAAATATAGGTAGCATGAAGTTTTTACCTATTATTCTATCAGGATCAATAGGACAATTCCATTCTGCAGAACTATGTTCTACTAAAACTCAAAAGACTGATTAGAACAAAAGTTTCAATAGCATATTTTTGTGATATCATTTATTATCCCACATGGTTTGACACAGTGTAGTATATTGCAGCTATAAATCAGTTGCAGCAAATTATTTAATGATGCATTAACTGTGGAATTTCACATATATTACAGTTCTTTAGCCAATGTTGAATGCTTTTTCAACAGCTTAATCCATCCCAGAAGTACTGAAGCAGGCGTATTCATCCATCATCAGAGCACAGTCTTCTTTTTGCTCTTTTTATTTTATTAAAGTCCTCGATCTACAAGCATGGTGTTAAATAATTCCCCAAAGCTTTTTTTCTGCACAGTATTCCCACCATCACCCTTTCTTTTCTATCACAAAGAAACATAATCTTTTCATTCTCTGTTAGATTCTTGCTATCCTCTGGCACAGTTTAAGCCTGCCACTGATGTGGGCCACATTGCTGAGAACTCATAGATGACACCACAGCTATATGTGTGAAGGTGTTGTAAAAAACTACTTCTACGTTACAGAAACTAAGCACTCAATTTCATGAGAAAGCTAGAACACACAGTGAGTCTACCTAGGGCAGATACAAGGAAAAGATCCAAAAAAGTATGGTTATAGAAGAAGAAATTTGTAAATTTTTGACTTCCAAGGCATCTCTTGCCTCAGATTCATCTGAGGTCACTGAGGCATCTGGAGTTGCACCAGAAAACTCTTTCAGAATTACTTTTTAAGAATACCAGACATGAAAAAATAACCTTCTTTAATTTTATGATATTCAACTCATGGCAGTGAACCCAAATAGCACTTTCACAGAGAGAAACCTAGTGGTTTAACTCTTTGACACTACATTTGGTGTCTGCATAAAAGGACGAGCACTCTGGACCTTCGTGGAAATCTAGTGCACCTTAAATCTTGTGCACCTTAACAAGTCCCTCCATTTGGGGAAAATCCTTACAACCTTTAGCTGTTAGGATCTTGCGTGATCACCTTTCCAAACATCTTCCATCCCCTCCAGCTGCTGCATAAAACAGCTTCAATCCTGGAGAGCAACGTGGAGGGTGATGATGGATTTCCCTTCTGCCACCTGTCATTGGTAGCACATTCCTCTTGGCAGTTGTCCCTCCTCTCCACTCACTCATGGAGATAAATGCTGCCATGGCAGAACATAGCCTTGAGGCAACTATTCTGTACAATATGCAATGTTAACATTGCATTTCATTGTATAACATTGGTTTTCAATACTCCTCCCCTTCAGTTAGTAACTCTTTTACTAAAATACTTATTCTCATTTTTGCTACATGGTTTTTTGCTACCTGTTCTTTGTGTCCTCTCTCTGGTAGCAATTTCCACAGATTCTACCAGTTGCAGAGTAATGATGACACAAGGACAAAGTTGGATCTTTTTCTTTTTTAGAAATGAAGCACAAATCTCTGAGGCTTTGCTCCTGAGTATGGATACCTGAGGATACTGAGTTTGATAAATGGAAGCACTTCAGCAAGTCAGTATAGTCTAGGAGAGAAAATTTGGCTAGAACTCTGGAGGCAAAGAGGAAACCACATCCTGTAATTCAGCAGTGTAGAGGTAGAAAAGGTCACCCCATCTGCCTTTCCTAACAGCTGCTGAAGAAAGAAGGCAGTGGGAGGGACAAGACCAGATTTAAGACACAAAGGCTCTCCTTTCAGTGGAGTCAGGAAGATATCTCCAGCTAGCATACTATCCTAGCACCTGAGCTGAGTTACAGCTGCAGAATTCTTGTCACCTGCACAGCACAGGCACACAAGCACACGCATGAGATGTAGGAGGTAGCACTGCAGGGTTGTAGCAATAATGTGGGAAAGGTCAGTGAGAGACCTTATCGGAAGGGGCAGTGACTTGGGCTGGCACTCTTGGGCCACGTATTCACAAGTACTAAGATGTGCGTGCAATCACTTGGTTCAGCATTCAAGTACTAGTTGGTCGTCATGATGACACAGAGAACAAGGGACGCTGGCTATCCAGTCCACCTTAGCATCTTAGGATGATGACCACATGCTAGTTTGTTTTTTTTTTAACCCTGAAGAAGCTGGCAGTGATCCCATCGTTAATCCATCTCATCTTTCAGGGTCATATAAACAGCCAAGAAAATTTCCAAGGACAAAATATTTCATAAGAAAATAGTTGCCCTCTTATAACCACTTCTCCCAGATGCCCATACTTCAGTGAGTAGTATCTGAAGGGGACGGAGCTCATTTTTTTTGTGCTGAAAACTAAGCAGGTCACAACATTGATTTTGCAGCTCCTCAAATCATCCGTATACCAAGCACTTTCCTGAAAGTCAACAGGAAATTCAAAGCTCATAGTTCAGAATCCGCTTGTTAAAACTATTAGTCAAAGTTTTCCTATGCAAATAACTATGCCTGCCCCACATAGGATTATGTTTTGCACCTTTCCACATGCTCCTATCTTAATTAATGAAACAATTTCTAACCTGACAATTTGGATCTTCATCTCAGCCAAGTACATTTTGCAATGTGTCACTGAACTGGTAACCCATCTCCTCGTTTCTTTATCACTGGGTATGGAACATTTAATAATTGACACTTTATACAGTCAGTATTAAATAATTCTGGCAGAACTCTTTGTTTATTGATCTCAAGACAATTCTTTTCTTCCCCTCTCTCTTCAAAGTATGGAGGAGTGTGGAAAAAGGAGAAGCTAATCTGTACCGTTGAGACTAATGGGATTTTCCAGCAAGAGGCTGGAAGATAGAGGGAAGTTTGTTCCATTCTTGGGTAGAGTCTCAAAAAACGTGGAGCTCCAAAATCATGGTCTCAGTAAGTGTAAAGCACTCTCTGCATCTAGTTCAGTGCGGCAATTTGTTTGCTCTAGCCAAGCATCAGCAAATTCAGGGCTGACTCAGGCCTTTCCCTTACATATATCAATGCACTAAGCCTTTGTGCATGGGCAAAGAGGTAAAGAGCAGAGCTATATGGAAAAGAAAGAAACACAAGAGCTGGAATTAAGGGCTTGGTACAGTTTTCTGAACCTCGGGCTCGCTGTCCCTAGCATGCCAGGCCAGGGAGCTCCAGTCCGCGTCCCCTGAGTACTGCCCCTGTTCTGTTCACTACTGCCGTCAGAGTGACTTTAGTACTTAGGGACGTTGCCTGCCTCCCTGTGCTGGCAGAAGTACTGGCTCCCACCTCATCAGCTGCCCGAGGACAGTTTCTTTCTCTCCAGTTCCAGCTGTGCAGACTGGGTATCTATTTCTGTTCCTGTCTCTGACTTCTTTATCCTCTCCAGGATGACAAGTAAATTTCTCTTAGTGCCCACAGAAGTTCTGCCTTGGCCACTCTCCCTCTCCTTCACAAGCCCATGGTCTCCTTGCACATCTCTCCTTGCTTTCACCCTAAGAGGTAAATATCTGCCAGGCGTGAGGGGCATTGCACCCTGAATCCAAGGTGTCTTCTCTGTCCTGGCTGGGCAGCAGGTGCCCAAACCCTGCAGTTCCTGTCTCTCTACATACACAAGTGCCTCCTCGCCTTCTAAATGGGAGGTTCAGGAGACACCTCTGAAAATGGCACTGTGTCTAAAAGCAGAGGGATCTATTTGTTGGGCACCTGCCTAGCTTTAGCATCTGGCGGCCTCTGGGAGTCAGTTTTGGATGTTCTCTAGCTAGCTGATCATTCCCTTTTAACGTCCTCTCTTTCTTGAAAGGCACTGAGATCATTATTGGGAAACATACCATTTGAGTCATCTCTCTCCCTAATAAAATCTGCTTTATAGTTTTGCAAACAGGAAGATTTATTTTCCTCTCAAGATAAATATTGATAAACCTACTTCAGTCAATATTTACCGTTTGGTTTTGGGAAGATGCAAAAAGTCTAGCCCAAAGTTTAATAGAGTTTGATATCTGTTTTTTATCTACACTGCAAACACAGTATCATACTGCTGCCTTGGCAGATGAGGGAAAATTAGTTTTTGTTCATACTACTGAAACACTATGGGGCACTTTCTAGTAGAAGAAGGATGGGAGCATGGGGACTTTGCACCATATAGAGCCACATTTTTAATGGCCAGCTGCTTTATGTTCATTTCGGTTTTTTGGCAGGGAGGATACTGAGGTGTGACAGGTTAGATGTGACCTGCCACTTTGTTATAAAAGGCTGTATCTCCATAACACAGAGGCTCTCCACTTATTCCTGCAGCAGTAGATGTTTCACAAGCATCCTAAATACAACAGTGCTCTCTTACAGAGCTCTTCACTGTGGTGTGTGAAAACACGTGCATTAATTTGACCTGGCATAAATTTGCAATTCTTGACACCTAGAAAATGAACATATTACCTTATTAAATGCTGCTCACTCACAAATGTGCAGACCAGCTGTTTCCTCCCTCTGTTATTGAACTGTAGCAAGCACTTTCTAGAGGAAAATTAAAAGTAATGATTACAATCAATTAAAAAAAATCAATTTAAATTCTTCGGCTACAAAGGGAGCTATGGCATATTTTCAAGAATGTTATGTTCCATATTTATTTTTAAGTATCTATATGTTATATTGTACCCCCTACAAATAAAATATCCTCCTTCAAAAGCACAGGTTTGTTTACTTTGGAGAATGTGGATACACCAAAGCAGGAAAAGAAAACCTGATGGGAGAAACATGGGACTTCCATGCTAAAACAATGTGAACTTGTGGTGAAATATAAACACAAGCATTTCCTCAGGCAGCTATGTGGGTGATGACTAAACTCTCCAAAAGATGACTGAAATTCAGGCATCTCCTAAACCTCTCTGAAGGCTCTGATTGAGTCATGAGAGAATTTGGAAAATTCACAGCATTTAAACCAATATCAAGCAATTGTGTTCATGTGCCAGTTCTGGTAATTTCTCGCAGTTCAACATGAAGTACTCTAACTTTCCCTGCACATAAAATGCCTTTAGATAGAGCTTGCGCTGAATTGCACCCAAATAACATATTCAGTAGAGGCATGGGATGAAAAGCACTCCCTTGCAGGGTTACTGATGCAGGCAGGCAGCAGGTGTCATTCCCCACCCCTCACCCCAATTTTTCCTTGCTTTGTAAAGTATTGATTTTTAATGGTTTCTTTTCCTTGTATTTTAGCAGCTTTGACTTTGGAAAGCAGAAACCATGTCTTGATAAATACTCATTCTGCAAGAGTGCTTTACCTGGCAGAACAAATTGCTAACGTTGGAGCCAGCATGCAAATCTTGATTTACGACTGCCGTCAACGCTTGCCAAGTGACAACTCTGATGAAGGGGGCCTGAACAACCTTTGTTTGCTGTTCTGATTTAGACACATCCCTCCTGCCCCTTAGCAACTTTTGTTTTGCATGCATGTGTGCGTGTCAGTGTGTGTTCATTAAGATTTGTGTTCCAGTTACTTACTTAGTTTCTGTCACGTAGTGATTGTTGCTAGTCCAAAATGCTGACATTTTTGCTGGGTGCTGTTCTCCCACTCACTTGACGCTTAGGTGACCTTAGCTTCATTGGTATTCAGTCAGTGTCAGAGATACGCTTGCTTCAGCTGCTTGGGCCTTGGTGAGCAGGTGGAGAAATGACCGGTTGAAAATGAGTTGTTAAGACCACTACAGCAAAAAGATTGATGCAATTAATTTTTCATTATGTACAGTGTCTGTGGATTGTAATCAGCTTGGATTGTTCTTCCTCTGAGACACAAATAAAATGCAAATGGTTTTTGAATGAAAGGAAATGTTCTTTATGAGGTACTGTGTTATTCAGAGCAGCAAAGCAGCTTGAAATAAATGAGGATTATGAGGAATGTTTTATGAATCCACCCAGGAGAACTTATATTAAGTTTCATGCAGTGAAAACCACAGGTGAGTTTCCCATCAGATGAACATACTGTTGCTCAAGCAGCTGAAAAAAAGAAGGAGCTGAAGGCTTTAAACTTTATTTAATAATACCAATACTTAGCTCTTTCTGTGAGGAGATGTCACACTGCAAAGCATTGGGGCCGAAACAACAGTTGTAAACTTCTTTCAGAAGCTTGGCCACAGAGTCAGCAAACAAATGCTCTCCATACCAGAAAGACAGTAGCTAGAGATTGTTTTGTAACACACATACCTTTCAGAATTGGAGCTCCAGACACCAGCTTGAGAGCTTAGCAGCTATATCAGCTAATAATTGGTCCTACACCTTAGGATAAATGAAATATTTCTCATGTGGGGCCAGCAGACCCAGGATTCAGCCCACCAATAGCCTTCCTGGTTAAGGAAGGTAGAGTTTAACAGTGGGAGAAAGGCCTTTGATTTTGGCAGCAACTTTGAATGCCTGTGCATCTCCTGAATTTGCACGGTGGTAGCCAGGTGGAGATTTAGATAATCGGGTGGTAGATCTAGAAACCAAACATAAAATAAATTCTGTATTTCCTCCAAAACAGAGGGAGATCTTGGTAAAAAGAAATGGGTAGCTTCTCTGAAGTTAATTGCAAGTCTATGCAAGCTGAAGTGGGAGGGGATGCAATGAGGTTTTATTGCCAGCAAAACAAAAATGGCTTTGTTGTCAAAGGAATTGCCACCAGTGCCAAGGCAAGGGTTTTACTAAATTTCCACTGTATCTTGTGAAATGGGTTCTTCCTTCAGGATACTGCTATAGTGCATGCACATTTTATGATTTTTAAGGCAGCATAAACTACCAGGTAAAGGGCTGAAGGGACCACATACCTGTGGCAGTCAGTCGAGAGAGTTGCATTACCAACTCCCTGGTATGGGAAATCATAACAAACAATGCCATCCCCTCTCTAGAAGTATGAGGTGACTGACTCCCATTAAGTCCTACGCCAGCACACATGTCATTAATCAGACCCTGGTGATACCAGTGAGCCATGGGGGCTGTTTTCTTCTCCTGTAGCTTTCTAAATATTAAGATCAACTGCCAGGCTAGGAGATGAAGCTTCTGACAGATACATGCACCA
>NW_009704018.1:24544-36459 GCF_000703405.1 Apaloderma vittatum
GAGACCCCAAGTTGTGTGTGCCATTGCTTAGGCCAATGTAACTGGCAGTACATGCTCATGTGCACAGCGAGGGTTATAACTGTTCAGCACTAACCAAGAGGTCTGTTCCACCAAAGTCAGTGTTAATTTTGTCGGCATGGTTCACAGAAGAGCTACGCCAAAGATGACCGACTTGGAAAATTCCCTGGTTTCATTTTAAGGAACTGCTCTTTGGCTGAGGTTGTTTCTTTTAGAGTGTAGATCAGTTTAAATCTGAGTAGCTTATTTCAGATGATTATGGCAGAGGCTAGCCCTTTACCTGAAACTTGGTGATCGTATTTCACAACAAAAGTAAAAATATTTAAATCCACTAATACATGTGAATGCTTTGCTTTCCTTGTTTGTATTCTCCAGACCTGACAGAAATCCATGGATATCAGCTGATACCAGTAAGAACATGTTCATGAGGCCTTAATGCCTTTTAGCGGAATGATTACCTTTGAAAGTTCTCACTCATCAGATTAAACTTATAAGGGCTCAGCATTAGACTTACGCAGCTCTTGGTGAAGTTTAAACATCACCTAGGAGCCGAAATATTTCCACGGACATTTTAGCACAATGAGGCCCTCTTCTGGCTCGGAACCTTTGCCAGTCAACACAGCATACCGTATCGACCAAAACATCTTGACCAAAACTGTAAATACATAAGCGCAGTATTTTCAGATTGCATTTGACTTACACAGTACTCATTTTCTAGCAGACTGAAGACAGATTATATTCAACAACTCAAAATTGTTTCTTATCCTGCAAAGAATGTGTATAGCAAAGTCAGTTCACTGCTAGAAAAAGATGCACCTTTTGTGCAGATTAGAAATGAAAAAGAGACGGACAGTCAGAATCTGGATTTCTTTGTGTTTAAAACCAAAAATGTACACAGATTTTTTCATTACATCCTCGCAGGATATATGGCATTTTTCTAAATAGGAAGAAATGAACACTCAGGAGAGAATACAGTCAGTATGAACAGAATTAAATCCTTAATGGTTGGGAAATTGGAAAGAAAGACTATCACTCAGCCTAGGTCAAGTCAGGGCTGTGAAGTGTAACATAGTCCCACCTCTGCCCCACAAAACCGTCAGTCTATCAGCAAGGCCATTGGCCTTTTCTTCATGGTATGATTTTTAATGTATTGATTCTTTTTTTTAGCACATCTCTAACCTCATCTGAACCCTCTTCCTTCTCTTCACTCTCCTCATTTTCTTTTATGCTCTCACTTTGCCCTTCAAATCTTATTTTACTGTGTTTCTGTCCTTAGCTGGAGAGACTTAAAAGAGGGGTTTTTTTCTTGATCTACATTTTCATGATGGGCTTCTCATCTCTGTTTGCTTGATATCAACCTAGAGCAAACATGCCAGCATACATAAGAGTCCCAGATCTGAAGTGCTAAAGAATTAAAGGCTAGAAGCCCTTCAGGACATTGACGATATTTTGAGTGGAATTTTTCTGTAGACTGAAAAATTCCTGTGTCACTGCAATATTTTTTGAGTTCAGAAAATATAAAGCAAACATTTCATATTTATGTGGGTTTGATTTAAAAGGAAATGGCATGTTATGCTGAAAGAAATAAATCAGCCTGGGCCTGCCACTTGGTAATCTTTGCAGTTTATCTGAAAACATCCTGACTGACTGGAGTTCTAGAGCCCTCAACAAAAGAAGAACATGGATCTGTTGGAGTGGGTCCAGAGGAAGGTCACAAAAATGATCAGAGGACTAGTGCACCTCTCGTACGAGGACAGGCTGAGAGAGTTGGAGTTATTCAGCCTGCAGAAGGCTCTGGGGAGACCTTATTACAGCCTTCCTGTACTTAAAGGAAATCTATAAGAAAGATGGAAGCAATCTTTTGAGCAAGGCCTGTTGCAACAGGACAAGGGCCAACAGTTTTAAACTAAAAGAGTGTAGATTTAGACTAGATAGAAGGATGAAATTTTTTTACAATGAGGGTGGTGAAACATTGGCACTGTTTGCTCAGAGAGGTGGTGGGGATCCCATCCCTGGAGGCATTGGATGGGGCTCTGAGCAACCTGATCTAGTTGAAGATGTCCCTGCTCACTGGAGGGGGTTGGACTAGATGATCTTTAAAGATTCCTTCCAATCCAATGCATACTATGATTCTATGATGCTATGACTGTATGCAAAATGATGCTAAGCGGCATGAATGTTTATTTAGTTTTAAGGATCCAATAGCAGAACAAGGATCTATGAAATTTCTTGCTCTTTGTAATGCAAGAAAACCCCTACTTGGTTTTGGATTGTTTTGGTAAGTGGCCAGTAGCAGATGCCTAAGTACAAAGATAAGATCGAAGCAAGATGATATTTTCCAGGTACAGTGAAGTTTCTGGTAATCCAAGTCATAAGGCCCCTTGAATGGGATGTAGTGATGGGGATTAGCACTCTTCAGTGATTTTTCTGTTTTTCTTGAATTTATTCAGTCACTTTTTGGACCCTTGTAAGCTCTTAGCATCCACACCATGCTATGGTGACAAGTTCCACAGATAAACTGCATGTTGTATGAGAAAGTGTTTCCTTATATTTGCTTTGAACCTGCTCATCCATTACATTGCTCCTCTTATAAAACCTGTTCTGTGCCACTGATCAGACTGCAAACCTTTTCCTGAATGCTAGATTTCAGAGACTGATATACCATGACAAAAAAAACCAAACCCAAAACAAAAAAAAAGCAAAAAACTTTGAGACAATGCTGAGCTCCTGCTACATGCCTGGGCTCTTGATATAAACATGTATTCGTGTATTAGGGCATTGGTAAATTTGTTCTCAGATGACAGTATGAAAACAGACGTTACTGAAACACACAGAATATGTTTAAGTGTCTTGCCCCGATCTGAGAGTGTCTGCAGCATAAAGCACAGAGATAAATGATGCTGTCTGTGTGACAGTCAATTGCTGGCAGTGTTAAGACAGAGCATCTACATTAGTATTTCTACTTTACTATTTTTGTGTGTATTTGTGGCCCTTCAAAGCAATAAAAGGAAAATTAAGCTCTCAATGTCACAACCCATAAACTAATTTTGCTAACAAAGAACAGAAAAGGAGGGGTTCAAGAGGAGCAGAATTTCTCTTTCTATTCCTAGTAAGCAGCCATGTGGTATTGCCCTGACCTTTCTTTAGCCATTTGTTCCCCTCTGCTTCTCCCTCGGATGTGTTTCTGTGTCACTTAGCAGTCACATAAATAATGTCAAGAGGCTTCCTGTGATGGAAAGCTGCAGTGAGCCGTGAGCTATTCCAGCTTTAATTAGGTACACAAACTAAACGCAGCAGTAATATGTCTGGGGTACCATGAATGTCACAATCACAAGTCCTTTCTTGGTGAGGGCAAAACATTGTTATGGGGCATAAGGAAAGCTACTATTTATTACAGAAGCAGGTTTAGCTTTCACTGGTTCTATTTCAATTGCCAGATATTCACTCTTGAACAAAGACCTCACAGGTATTCCTCTTGCTCTTCTGCCTTTGCTCACCTGCCAATTTTTAATGCTGGGTTTTTCTAAGAGGATGTGGTGGGTAATGCTTACAACCAGCTGAGATACTATCTTGAGGCAAAAATGACATAACTATCTGAGCAGCTCAGGCAGCGGTTCCAACATAGGAAATACTTTGGAAGAGTTTCTGGCTTTCTGAATAATTAAGACCTGGTCCAAGGTTCTTTGAACCTTGAGGATAATTCAGGCTACCCTCTAAAGTGCTCAGCTAGGCCCCTCCTGCTCTCAATGAAAGAGCAAGCTCAGTTCATCCTGTGTTCAGTTATTGCAGATACCAGCTACTTTTGAAAGCATGGCTCCATAGCATAACTTTTAAAGAAGCATATCTTTAAAAGGGTAGGGACTGGAGTTACAAAAATACTTCAGGCCATCTGCTTTCCCTCTCATGTGTCTGGCAGGCTGCAGGCTAAACAGTTTTGAAGACAATCTATCAGAAGGCAGCATAACTAACCAGAAGGCAATGATGCAAGCGAGGACAATTCAAATGCTTTCATGAAATACCGAGTTCTGGAAAGTTTGCTTGTAGCAAAATTATTTCACAAGTGTGGCTAATATTAACACAAAGCTAACGGTCTCCAGTAGAAGCAGCTGAAAAACAATTTCCCAGGCATCCGTATGAGCACTTTCATAATTATTAATATTTCACAGAAAATTTATAAGCTACGATATTTTAGAGGTGGTTAAAGACACAGGATCTGTAGCTTCTCTGACAGTTATAGGCCTATTTTTTTTTTCCTGAAAAACACTACAGTTATTTCAGTGTTTGTTACAGTGTTTGTTATCCTGAGAAACCTAGGTGAAATGAACTGAAACTTTAGATGAACTCACCTTAGAAGAACTAATGTTTCTCATTAGCCAGCTTTAACTCACATTTACCTAGTGCTGTTTGACCAGTCATTCATTCCTGCAGTTGATAGAAAGAGGTAAAGTTAAATTTTTCCCCCCCTTTATTTTCCTGGCCAGTTCCTCTCAGTTGTAAGAGATTTGCGTGTGTACTAACTGAGTTTCCTGTACAAGCTTTCTCTATGGAGTATTTCTGTCAAGGTCTGCTTCTTTGGAACTTGTCGTGAGTACTTAGTGATATATGAAAAGTTTGCAAGAACTGATGCAGGAGGACTAGATGCATAAGGTAGGGAGGGAGGGAGTCTCTACAGCTTTCCCTATAGTGTGAATCAGGCTGCAACAGGCCAGGTTATAAAATATATTTTTCAGAGGCAGAATTTAATTACCTTGTGACCATAGTATGCAGCACATATCCAGCAATACTCAAAAAACCCCCAAACAGTACAGCTGCACAAATCAGCAGGTTTCAGTGAAACAGTTTTGCATGGGTAAAAACACTCTTATTGCAACTGAAGAAGGCAAAAGTTTTTTGACAGATGACAAAAGCACTACATGAATTGCTAATTCAGCATTTGGAAACAGGAGAAAACTCTATGCTTAGAAGCAACCATCTCTTTAGTAAAGTATCAGAACTTAAGGACTTCCTGTTTTCTTCCTTTGCAGAAGGCTCAAAAGTTTAATCTAATTTTGGAATTTTCTCTGACCTCACTGAACACACACACAATATACTAGCTCAGCTATATTTCTTTTAATAAAGGATCAACACAATTTACCGTTCAGTGCAACCTCAAAGGCTGACCATGTCATAGTCTATTTGGCAAATTTCCTGCCGCTTCCTTATTTTATATCAAAGGAGATTCTGATTCAGCAAGGTAATTCAAACTTTTACAACTAAACATATGCCAAACATTAAGCATTCGTCTAGTTCCAGTACAATCAATGCTAAACTTGGGTTTCAGAGTGTAATCAAAATCTCTGAATCTTAAAAAAAATTAAAAAAAATCTTTAGCAGGACTTCTTAGTCTTTTTTTGCTAAAAATCTGCATATGGATTTGTATACAACCAAGTTACAAAGCCTGCATCCTAATGTCAGAGACCATGCTATGCAGGAAAAACCGCATGCCGCACGCTGAGAGAATTTGCATGCTGCACCCTGGTCTGGTCAGTTCTTCTCAGCTTTGGCAAAACTGCACTCTAGTGGAACTGCAGCAGAAACACATGCTCTGGGCTGTCTCCTCCATACCTCCTCAGCTCTTTTGCTTGCCTAAAGTTCTGCAGAGATGTTTCGGGTACCTGACAGATTTTATAGGCCTGACAGTCACTTGGAAAATACACCAGCCTGAGATCATCCTAAATGACATGCCTGATGTATAATTAAGAGAGAGGTTTGCACATCATTTTTACCGTATGGCTGCTCAGCTCACTGGATTAGAGAGCAAAGATACTCACAAGCTACGCTGTGAAGTCCCTAAGTCTTCATGGGGTGCAACACCATTGAACCACCAGAGCATCTGGAGTTATCAAGATTATGGACAGGTTATTTTCCCAAACCATCTCAGCTCCGCATATCCCACTGTTTTTAGTGACCACTAGTGCCTTGTTATTTAAAATGCCCACAGATTTTAAGTGCCTTAAGAGGACCTGAGTTCTTTACAATATCTGTCCCAAGAGCACATGACCTTCAGGCTGGTTAAATCAGCACTGATACACAAAAGTCAAGTGGTAGACCCAAAGCTGGGGTTATTGCCACTAACTGAGTTAAAGTGAGGCTAAGATCAGTCCCTGTTATTTAATCAACACAAGATGTGCCTTGGATAATGTCCAAATTTCACTTGATGGGAAAACAGACTAGAACTGAAAGGCTTTTGCTTGCTACATGTAGCCAATAGCCATGAGGACGAACCCCTTCATCTCATGTTAAATCCGCTTTTGTGAATTATATGTTTTCAACGAAAGCCAAAGGTGATAGGAAAGCATAAAAGGATCAATGTAATCGTAAAAATCAAACAGGAATTAGTGCAGTTATTAAAAAATAAAGAAGGGAGCAAGTTTGGAGGCTGAATATACTTACATCGAAATCTATTAGGCTTTACGAGTACAGATGCCACTTGGTTCTGCTGCCGTCTTCTGTTACAGAGGCCAGAATGGACACGCTGCTGCCAAGTAGGTCTGGACTCCAGGCTGCTGTGCCACAGAGCATGGTAAGCAGTAAGCGAGGGTGCCAAAGAAGCTTCTGTTTGCAGATTGTGAACATTTCTACGCAATGGAAATTAACTTGCTTCATTTTCCAAAGCAAATGTAAAATTTCAGTAGAATTTGGCAAATATTCTCAGCCTGAAAAGTGAGGAAATATTTCTTTATGGCATTTAAAAAAAATTAAATACTTAAAGATTTCATGAACTAACTTCTTGGTTACCCATTATCTTAATTGCATTTTTGAAGATTGAAAAAATAGTCAGGACAAAAAAACCCCCAAAATTGATTGTTTGACTACTGCTTCTGTGTACCTGCTCATTCTAAAGGTTCTGGAGTCTGTGGTCTGTGACATGTTTTTGTTGCTGGTAGGCCCTCACCTTTTAGATAAAAGGTGCATCAGGCAGGTCATGGTTACGTCTCTGATATACCCTTGATGTGTGCAGAGAAGAAGACCTTTGAATCTTTCCTATTATGGATGTGTGCAGCACAAAGCACAAGGGGACTGTACACTTGGTTTGATGACCTAGGAGTCACACTAGTACTGCCAATAACAAAGCAACATTCACTGTCTGTGTGTTAAAACCACATTTTGTGCTTAACGTTTAGACCTGCATACTGAGTTGCAGCTTGTGATAGAGGCAGCACCTCAAGATGCTCGTTTCAAAAATGCAAAAATAATTTAAAAGCTGTTCACAACTGAATTAGGAAAAAAAGAAACACACAAGGGACTGTATTTCCATGATAGCTACACCTTCATCTTGACCGTCAGCAATGTGATTCTGTCACAGGCTTTCTTTGCAGAACATCAAAACACAGCCCTTTGCAGGGGAGTTATTAGCTATCCCTTTTTGAAATGGCATCAAGGGAAATGTGTTCTTCTAACTTCAATTTTCAGAATGAGAAGCTAAGGTTGAGCTCTTCTGCTTACACTAAAGAACCGAAGTGACTTAATATCTTCTGTTTCAGAGAAGACTGTCCTTTTGTTATTAATATTGCACAGTCTTGATCATACCTTTTTTTTTTAATAGAAAAAAAATCCACAAACCACAACAGATCTCTTTTTTTCCTATCACCATAAAGCTGTGGACTACACATCATCAGTCAGGTGCATGAATAAAACATTCTGAAGCAATTCTTCCATGTGCCTTGTCCTGTTTCAGTCCCTGTTCAAGCTACTGGCTTCAGGCAACAATTTGTTAATGCAGGTGTGTCATATTTTCTTGTGACTGTGCAGGCTGGAAAAGTGACTTGAACAAAGGAGAGTGGAAATTTTAAGGCTGTAACAGAGCTGGGCTTAAAGGTAAGGCTGCAGACTGACAGGGGCTACCATCTTACAGTCATGCCTGTAAAAAGTGATTTTCACCTTCTTAAAAGATAGAACACTTATTTCAATAATTGATTGAAACACAGAAATATATTCAGTGAAGGCAGTAGCAACAATAGGGCTAATACTGTAGTTCCCTATCTGTCTTAGGGTCTTCTAAACATGGGCAGTTCCACTGCTCTCTGAAACTACCTGCCCACAGTTAAGTAGTCAGGCAGAGCAAGGAATGGATTTGGCACTGTGACAGCAACACCCTGTTCAAGTTAATTTGTCTCAGTGAGGCCATAAAATCACAGCCCAAGATATAAAGATGTCCACTTTTTCTGAGGTTTCTGGGAGGCTGAAATCTCAAGAAGAGTTTAGAGATTATGGACAGATCTCCGGATGCTGATGGTCTCCTACATCACAGGTCCTAGTTGCTCATTTGCTCCAAAATCTGGCATCAGCACACTTAGAACCAGGCCCTAAAACTCTACTTTAATATTTTTGTAGTGAGCTTTAAGGAGGAGACTTTGCCTCTTGCAGGAAGGAAAATTGTTGAAGTAAAGCAGGAAGAGAAATAGAGAGAGAATATCAAAGATACTCACATTTAAACAAAGCCTATTTTGCAGATGCTAGGGTTAAGGTGCAAAACAATCAATACAGCTGACATGTTTTCCTCTAATTGTCATCTTTGTTGTTCTTTTATATCAAGCCCACATGCTATGAGAAGTAGTGAAGAGACAATTTCATATCTACTAATTATTATCATGATGTCATTAATTTAGACTAAGGACAATAATAAGATAGGGCGTGTGCAGAAAGAATTCATTATAAAATTAATTGCTTTGATTAGGGTCAACACATAAGATAAGGTTTATAAAGCATTTCAGAAACAATTAGTTTTGATGGCTATTTGGCATCCTAAGACATGTAAATCTAAAGCATGTATTTTACATTTCTCCCCCCTCCCCATTCATATGCTAAGTCCTCTGATAAACGCTGCTTGTTCAAAAGAAAATTGAAATCAGTGGATTGAAGCAAAGCTGGATAATGAGGTATTATTGATATATTCTGTAAATGCTTCAATTATTTCTGCCTTCGGTTTTGAAATTATTTCAGAGAAACAAAAAATAAATAAAAAATGCCTTTTTACAAAGTCAATTTTAATCTCTCCATTGCATTTGTGGTTGTTGTCTTTTCCCCTTAATAGACATGGAGAGGGCTTGATTATAGTTATCTTTCTGAATATACTGTTGCTCTTTGTAATTCTTTTCTCTTTACTCTCAAGGGCTCTCTCACAGAGTGGTGCCCCTCAGTTACGTGAAGCACCTGTTCCCAATTCATCTTTGTAAATGAAACTTAACACGGCTTTGTCTCCTTGCATCTTAAATGCACTTCCTCCTTTTCTTTCTTTCTCTCCCCTGAATTCTTAAAGAAAACAACTGACAGAAGGAGCTACCCAAAATATCTATAACATGAAAGAGTGATTGGGCATTCAGGATGTTCTTTACCACAAAGGTCTGCAGCAGTCTATGCTCCTTCCTAATGCAGTTGTGTTTTGGCACTTGATTTCAACGTGATCACGCTCAGTCAATCCTGACAGCTTTCAAAAGACCCTATCCTAAACACAGGCTGTTTACAGCAAAGAGACAATTTAGCTGAGCTAACTGCCTCTGGCCCAACAGCAGTCTGAACTTTGCTGCAACACAGGAACTCATAGAATCATAGACTCTCAAAGGAATATCAGTGCAGCTACTCTGATACCAGATATACCTATTTTGGTTTTGCTCATCTTTTCTTGCTGTCCAGCCACTCAAACTAGCAACAGAAGCAATCAGCTCCTCAGTGCAACAAATGAGAAGTCTCCAGGTGTTTTTTAAAAGAAGCAATGAACAATATCTTTGTCTTTGCAGATAGGGAAACCGAGGCCCTGAGGTAACTAAATAATGTACCCAGAAGACCAACATGCTGCTGCGATACAGCCTGTTTCTCCAGAGCCCTGGCACAGGAGGAACATTAGAGAGCTGTGGTTATGCAAGCACTGCATATCTAGCTTCCTGGATTCAAGTCCTCAGAAACACAGGAGGGTGCAATTAGGAAGCAAACCAGAGCTTCCTCAAGTCAGTGGAAATCTTTCAAATTATTTCAACGGGTGTCTGGCACAAGCCCCTAATGAATCCGCTGGGGTTGTCTGTTGCCTGCTCTATGTGTCTCATTAACATCAAAATTCATCTTGAGCACTTAACTTCTCAGTTGTCAGGTTTGCAGGTGTCCTTATCTTTCCATTGACAAGCAGCAGCTAAGAGAGTCAGGGTAGAGGAAAGAGCATAAGAGGGGAGAGATCAGCCATAGCAAGTCACAAGAGGAAGCAGCTTACAGGAATGTCAGGACCTCTTGTTCTCTTTTGCCCATTCCCCAGGAGCATGGTAGAAACCTGACAAGCTTTGTAGCAGTTAGCAGAGCAAACAACATTTCTCAGCATATTTTCTATTGCAAAGACAAGTGCCTTGATACTGTGATTGATCGATGCTCCTAGTGAGTCAGTACTCAGATCACATGCAGTAAATCCCAGGAGTAATGGCAAAACTGCAGCAACTGACTATGTCTCAGCACACTGCCAAATTCTCCTTCCCTTCCCACATCAGAACTCACTAAACCAATGGAGCTGGTGCGAGTCGACATCAGCACGCTAGAAGGTGGCTCATTTCAGTCTCTGACACATCATTATTGGATATGCAGCTCCAAGGGAAAGGTCTAGAAAAAGCAACACATTCTCTGTAAAAGAAAATAGCACTGAAAGGAATTTTGTTGAGCTACGTTAATGCAGCACACTACACCAGGTGACATGCCACTCAAACAATTCCCTGTATCAGAGCAAGCTAGGCTATTTCATGACCAGAAAAGAAAAGAAAAACCAACAAACCAACAGACTATCCAACAGCAGGCAGCCCTGCTGCTCAATACCATGTAATAAAAATCAATTGAATGATCAATAGGCTTTTCTGTCCATGAGGGCTTTGAAGATTGTGCTGTCATGCTCTTTGCTATAATTAGCACTTGATGAACTTAAAACGTTTAATGACTGTGAAATTGCATTCCTATACAGACAATGCACATCTGGAATAACAGCATGCAATTCAAGGGTCTGTGGAGTCCCACACCATTAAACACAGAACTTCAAACAGACTTTTCACCGTGAAAATGGAGCTGTTTCTTTGACGTGCTAATATCAGCTCTGGTCCACTTGCTTCTCAAATCGCTGGCATAGCAGACAAACTTCAAAGAGCTCAGGATGCGCTTTAAAGTGACTACAGCATTTGCTTATTTAGGAATTAATGCACACTCCTGGTGGTAGATGAAGACAACCAGACCATCTTTACTTCAGTTTCACCTTCACAGTCAGAATGATGGCAGAATGGAGTACTATCACTCTATTTACATTATATATATATATTTAAAAAAACCCCCACCTCCCATATATAGACTCATAGAATGTTTTGGGTTGGAAGGGACCTTAAAGACCATCTAGTTCCAATCATCCTGCCAATGGGCAAAGCAGGGACACCTCCCCCTACGCCAGGTTGCTCAAAGCCCCATCTAACCTGGCCTTGAGCACTTCCAGGGAAGGGACAACCTGTTCCAGTGCCTCATCATCCTCTCAGTAAAGAATTGCTTTCTAATATCTAATCATAGAATCATAGAATAGTTTCAGCTGGAAGAGATCTTGAATCTGAAACTTCACTCTTTCAATTTAGAACTGTTATCCCTTGTCCTATTACTACACTGCCTAATAAACATATGTTCAACACATTCATCAATGATCTGGACAAAGGATTTGAGAGCGTTGTCAGCAAGTTTGCTGATGACACAAAAGTGGAAGGAGTGGTTGACACACCAGAAGGCTGTGCAGCCCTTCAAAGAGACTTAGACAGGCTAGAAGGCTGGGTGGGGAGAAATCTTATGAAGTTCAATGAGGGAAAGTGTAGAGTTTTGCACTTGTGAGGGAATAACCCCATGTGCCAGTATAGGTTGGG
>NW_009704019.1:0-33471 GCF_000703405.1 Apaloderma vittatum
CTGCTTGCCTCTCATTAAATCTATATTGCATTCAAAATCAACCCTCTATTTATTTTTTTCATTATAATTCATGCTTTCAAGCAATCTTTTGGGTAACTCAGCTATAGCCCTGAGACATCTGTGAGTGTCCTGCAGGAAAATCAGGTAATTTTATTACTCTACAGCTTTGTGTTTGGGGCGGGAAGGAATCTAAATTTTGCACCACATCCTTTTGTATTTAGCAGTGGTGTCACTTGGCATAGAATCAATTTGGTAAATCTGTTGATGCCACGAAATATGACCTGATGGTAGACGCGCTTCTCTTGAAAACAGGAATGCACAATATCAGATTTAGTTAATTTTAAAGGAATAATTCGTTCACACAAAGGGCTCTGGTTTCTAGATTTTTCTTAAGGAAACATGGAATATTTCAATTTGCATGCACACATGCCCTTCGGCGCTCTCTTGTTTTAGTGCTCCCTGCTCCTCTTAATTGCTGTGAAGATACTTTCCCGTAACAACGTGACTCATCCTTGCGAGTGTTGTTGGGCTACTCTGCCGACCAACACGAAGGACGTGGATGTGTTTGTGGAAGGCCTAAGTGTGAATAAGAGAAAAGACAAAAACAAAGTCGTCATCTTACGGTGTAACAAAGACTGAGATTAATTTTAGGGAAAAAATCCACCCTGACTTCCTAACTGCAGGATATTCATGTGTGGACAGATCTCAAAGTGAGACAATGGAATCCCAGTGCTGGGACTCTTTTAAGAACAGCTTAGGGAAATTTTTTCCAGGAATAATTCAGCAGAGTTTCTAAGTAGGGCAACCTCACCAGTTCTTTTCCACAATGATTTCCTGTAAGTCTTTTTTTTTTCCCCAAATAATACATTTATTTTTAAGCTCTTGCCATTTCTCAGCACTGTTTTTGCAGAATGTTCCCCATCTTGAGCAGTTCATATTCCTTCAGTTTACCTCTACAAAACAGCATTTGCTATTCCACCAGTGTGAAGTCTGAAATCCTTTACTAACAGTGATTGGACGGTTACTTCCTCACTAACGACTGTCTACATGTAAATAAACCCATTCATGTAAGATAATAAATGCACATCATACGCTCCCTCAAAAGCTCCCTCTGGAGCTGCTCTGGGTAAGCTCATGGCAGGAGGGTGAGAACAGCTCTTCCCACAGCCCTGCTCCTGCCATGGGGCTTCATGGGAAATGCCTCTGAGTCAGAAACACAGCAAAGGATGAACAGAAGAAACTGGAAATGCCTCTTAGGCAGCCAAAAATGGGGAAAAACTAAGGGAGGATGCTGTCATGTGAGCTGAGCCTTAGCAAGAGTCCAGGAAGAGTCCTGGCAAAACTTGCCTGGCAGGGGTTGATGTCGCTGAAAGGAGCTGGAGATGATGTCAGTCCCTCTGCACTTCTCCAAAGCTGCCAGAGGCCTCTAAGAACAATTCAAATCCTCTCTCATCTTGCCTGCGTTAGTTCCAGAGTGGTGCCTCAAAGTTGCACAGCTCTGACCGGGCAGCAGTTCTGGTTGCCGCCACGATGTTGGGACGTGCCAGCCCAAACAAAGTGTACATGCACACTTGGAGCAGTTTCTGGGCTCATTTTCACTCCCTCATTTCCGTCCACATACAATAATTTTTGCTTATTATCGTCGCGACTCTGATGCTATCAATTATCTCTGGGAGCAGAGTGATTTTGGAGGATCCTCTAGGCAAGAGCGCTTATTGCAAATGTTCCAAGGAAATGCTTTCAGATAGTTTTGCAAACACCCACTAATGTTTTGTATATGCAAAGTGTTGTGGTGTCATGTTGTTAATAACAGGCTGCCAGTATTAAAACCCACAGGACTGAATCATAGCGTCACTTTAAAATATATATGTCAGGGCCACCCACGTGATTCTCTGAGTCAGGCAATGACAAACACCTTGGGAATTTGGATCCCTTTAGTTTGGGTTTTTTTTTTATTAAAAGACAGCTCTGCATTTGTTATCTTAATCATACTATTTCAAACAAGTTGGCCAAATATTCACCTTTCCAAATCAGGGCATATTTGCTGATGTAAATAGTATTTTATCACCTGAGGGGGCTGGCTCTGTGCTTCAGCCACGGCATGAACTGCTGCTTCATCACAGCAGGTCAAGCGGGGCAAGAATCAGTATCGCAATGCCTAGTCCCCTGTATCGCTGAACCCTTCCCGAGCAATCTTAAATAAATCAGTTGCTTCTCTTCTCCCTGCCCCATTTCGTATGTTAAATGGGGAATGACCAGCTTTGCCAGCACATTGCTTACGTACCTGGAGTATCCCGCAGCGCTCTTGTCCACGCTCATAAGCATTTTTCTGATGCAGCCATGACCATAACCACTGGGAAAGGGAACAGGGATATGGTGATCTATTCCAAACCAGACTGAGCAATTCCTAGAGCCCTCCCACCATCCCGCTTGAACAAAAATGAGCTTTCTCCACTTACATTTCTTCCCGGGCTTGGCCAGGAATCATACTGCAGTGGAGGAGAACTCTCATGCTAAACTGGGGTCTACGGCCACCATGTTCAAGTCTTCTTTGCTTGGAAGAGACTTGAACATCTAACGAGGAGCCAGGCCACCGTGGAGGTGCTGTGCTCTGCTAGGAGTGTCCCTCCAAGGTGATCCTGACACTACAGTCATGTAGTGACTACAGTTTCTGTAAACACGTCCTAACAAGCTTTAAACTAGCAAGCACACTTAACAACTAATGCTAGGTTAGGCTCTTATGCATTCTTGGAGGTCATGATGTTAAGCAAGGAAAACAAACCCCTGTTTTCTAAGGAACTGCGAGGACGAGTCCTGCGGAGCCTCCGAGGAGCTGCAGCTCAGACAGGGCTTCCCTGCAAGCCAGAGTCCGGTCCTGCGGCTGCCTCTCTGCTGTCAGGGCTGCAAGAACAGGTAGGATACTTCAAGCCGTGAAATGAAAGGGTTGCAAGAATGGGTTGGATGCTTAAAAGTGTGAAATGAAAGGAATCTGGGGAAGGGACAGCACATGTCACGTGCCGGTGAGAATAGGGTAATCAACCCAAACAGTCAGCAAAACAATTACTGTAATTAGACGTCGAATTTTGTTTGGGGAGTAATGGAGCCTAATGCACAAATATGACGTTATTTTCTTGCATCAGCCTGGTGGTCCAGGAAGGTATATAAAACCATTCATGATTCAGAAGCCTTCCAGCACATTCTCTTGACTTCTCCTCGGCGAACTGAGTAAGTTGGATTCTGCTATAACTTCTTCTTCCTAAAGAAAACAAAGAAGTATCATTTTTGAAATCTTTGCATTGACTTCAGGGATGAATTTTGGATTAATATTCTGCAATTCTGTACACATTAATGTGTTTGGTTTCATGAAAGATTCATTCGCTAGTTATTCATTCAGAGGCACTGCTGGATTGCGGTTTTAAAATACATTTGAAATCTGGGTAATATTAAAGACATCTCCTTCCATTGTATTATGGAAATGTAATGCATATAGCCTTTAGGTAGCCTTAAAATATCTTAGCCAGCAGTTTACGTTTGGCAGTGTTGTTCTAGCCTTGTGTCAATTTTTATCTTGTTTTGGACAGAGGTATCATGTAAATATTGAGATAAGCTATATAAATATTGAGATAGTGAGTTACCTGCAGTCGCTTTTCAAACTGGAGCCAGCTCTTGGAATATGACATCTGTGGATGTGACCCTACAAGGTTCCTGGTCTGACTTTGGAAATGTCCCAAAAAATGTCTAAGTAAGGCATATATTCCTTAGGAAGTTGCTTTGGGTGGTTTTGTTCTGTTTATGCAAAGCTGTGGTCTTATGCAAAACATTCAACAGGCTGTCTACGAATGTGTTATCCATATATATTATATACATTACATAACTATTTTATACTCCATGTTATGTGTTCGGATCAATTCTTCAGCTGTCCATTCTCTCTGGTTTTCTTTCCGCCGAGGGATTTGCAGATCGAATCAAGAACATAGAAATAACAGATGTAGTAGGAAAAAAGAGTGGGGAACCTGATGATAGTGCTTGGATTAGGGTTTAAGGTCAGGGGAAGTTTAGGTGAATAAAGGGTATTTTGGCATTCTGTCTAAAACAACAAAAGGAAAAAAAAATCCAAGAAAAAGAACTTGAGTCAAAGTGAGGCCCAGCCAGGCTTTTCTACTATGCAGCTCAGTCTGACAAAAAGCAAGTAATCACCTTGGCTGAAACCAAAATATTCCATTTAATCTGAAACAAGAGTTTAACTGGCTCCTTCGTTTGGTGCTTTGATTTGGAATTTGGATAAGCTTGAAATGACATCGCAAAATGTGGTTTTGTGCCTTTCTCCAGATTACCTCCCCACCCTTTAAAATATTTCATGAGAAAGGAAGAAGGTGTAGAATTCAGGTTTGTGAACAGTTTTACACCCTCTGAAATTTAAATTCAGGAGACTTTCTTCCAGGTTTTCACTGTGCTTCTGCTTTTTCCTTGCAAAAGACTCTTATTTGTTCAATTTTCCAAGTGAGCTTGATACTAAATATGCTGTATTCAAGCCACTGTGCTAAAACCATAGCATTTGGTGTCCTTATGGGATCAACTCCCTCATGTACAACACAAGGATTATATAACTCTTTCTGCTCAGCCTAGAGAATGTGTAAATTCGGCACAGTGAAAACTTACCTGTGTTTTCCATTTCTGCAAAGCTTGGTGTTGTGTTATCCTAATTTTAATGAGCTCTACCTCGGGAGTCCAAATTACAGAGAAGGAAGCAGACATTATTTAAGCAGCAGCAGCCCCAGACAGGTTGTTTGCTGTCTGCAGGGAGGAGCTGGGCTTTGAAAGGCCACAGAGAAGAGCAAAAAAAACCAGAGCAGGACGGGTATCGATGTATCTACCCACTCTTCAGGGCTCACCTTAGCTTAGTCCAAGTGCTGAGCCCATCCTACCAGCTCCTTTCATTCTCTGTTTGCTCTTTCCCACACCTTGCAGGCGTACGGCACGGCTAAAAGATGTCCTGTGAGAAAACCGTGTGCGCTGAGCCGTGCTCTGCCCCGTGCGGCCCCGAGCCCCGCGCGGCTGCCTGCAACGAGCCCTGCGTCATCGCCTGCCCGGACTCCCGAGTCATCATATTCCCACCTCCCGTGGTGGTGACCTTCCCAGGACCCATCCTCACCACCTACCCACAGGAAACCGTCGTGGGCTCCACGGAGTCAGCCGAGCTGGCTGGCGCCTTAGAGGCTGGCGTGGCAATTGGTTCGGGTCAGAAGGGTGTTGAGTGCCTGGAGCCCTGCGTTGACCGGTGTGCCCCGAAGATCGTGACGAAGTGCGAGCCCCAGTGTGCTCCTCAGTGTGCTCCTGCATGTGTAACCCAGTGTGTTCCTCAGTGTGCTCCACCGTGTCCTCCTCCATGCCCTCCTCCATGTCCTCCTCCATGCCCTCCTCCATGTCCTCCTCCATGTGCCACTAAGTGTGCTCCACCGTGTCCCCCTCCGTGTGCTCCCCAGTGCGTGCCAGAGTGCTCCTACACCTATTCCACCCGCTGGAAGCATCCTTGCCAGAGGGGTTTCTGTAAGAAGATCTAACCAGCTTAAACGAAAGAATAGTCACGAGAAAAGTACAATCAAAGAAGTGAAAGAATACGGCACGTGATTTACAGGCATGGCTACCAGAGAAGGAAGTGGCCCTGAAAACCAGGACCCTGCATTTGATTCCTATCTAGTGCTTTAGCTTAGATTAATGCTCTCTTTATTCTTGTGGCTTTGCATCTTACGTCTGCGCTTTTAACTTTCTCTACCCAGTTTGACATTGAACTTGGTCTCAAAACAAAGCACATGTAGGGATTTGAATGTCGGATTTAGAGAGAGTGAGGGAAGTCGATGGAACGCGTCACACTGGAATGGGTAATTGGTTTTAGCTTTTCTTGTCTCTAGAAATACGCTCTTTCTAGTCTGCACGATTCTTTCTGCAAATGTTTACTCCACTTTGCATTTACATTAAAATGCTGCTGCATCAACCAGTTTGCCTTCTGAATCTCCTTTTTCTTCTGCTACTTATTTGCAATTCTCTCTTGGTGACACTCAGCCTTGTATAGAGGAACAGAAGATGGCCTTGAACTCCTAGACTGCTCAGAACGTGATGCACAGGTAAAATGAAGGAGTCGGTTCTGCTCTGCAGACCCACCTGCAAAAATGAGGTGCTAGTCATATAACCCAGGCTGCAGTTAGGAAACAAGGGAGCAGAGGTCCTACGCATAGAGATCCTGAAGTTTCTAGGTCTAGATTATGGCAGAATGTATGTTTTTAGAGTGTTCTAACCCGTAGCCTGTCCTATTTGAAGGCCTTCTTTTCCATAAACTGAGCCAGATTCAAGCTATTCTTCCCATTTCTGCATCAAAACTTTTCCAGTCTGCTTTTGCAAAGAAGTCTTTCTCCCATGTAAGCCTTAAGAGTCATGTGTGGAGCTGGAACACCAGTTGCTGACTTGCTCCTGGTTGTCCCGGTCAAAGCCCCAGGGACCTATGTCTGCCTGGTTGGTGCCAGCAGTGGATCCCTCCAGGCAGACGCCGTTGAGGACATCAGGTGTGTCCTGCTCACGCCAAGCAATTTCAGATGCTGTTTTTATACTAGAGGTGGTGTTGCTTTCATTCTTCCATACATGTATTTGCTAATTTAATTCACGGTCTTTTGGTGCCGAGGACATACCGTGTCATTCTTACAATTATACCCACCTAGAAATATCCCAAGACTTCCGCAGAACAAAGGGAGTCAGGCTGCTTCACAAACACACACTGATGTATTACACATGTAAAGTGGTATGTTAATATAATGTTAATGATATATTATTTGGGATACATTCCACAAGACTCTGTAATAACTGATCTGGAAAAAAAAAAGGTCATGATTTCACACACGTTTTATCTCCAGATATTCTCAGGATATATTTTTTTTCTAGTAAACTGATTATTTTCACTATAAAGTTGCTTTTCTTTTCTTTCATGATAATACTTTTAATGGCATAGGGCTGTGTCCAGCAAGCCCAAGTTTAAGAGAGGGGATCATGAAATCCACTTGGACCCCTCAGCACAGTAGTTCCAGAAGTGCAAGTTCACTTCTGAGATGACCATATTTTAAAAATTGTTTGTTTGGTTTTTGAAAAAAGCAGTTTTTACCCCTCTATTGAGTTTGGTCATTCAAAGGGTTAAAAATCCAAGAGCCTATGGGTTTTTATTAGGGAAACCACTGAGAACCCTGGCAAGCTCCAAGCTATCAGGCTAGAAAAAATTAATGCTATGCATTCACAACAAGAAATACTGTCCCCCCAGCTCCCCACTGCAAATCCAACCTATGCTAGAGGTTAAATAAAATGGATTATTTGAGGAGAGAGGTAAACACAGGAAAACAGGAAAACCTGAGCGAAAAACCAGCACCAGATGAACCACGAAAGGTACCGTTGTGAAGATGCTGGGCCATGAGCCCGTCTTCCAATGGCTGGGAAGGTCAGGGCAATTATTAACTGTCTCCATCAGAGGATTTGGAGGTCCCTCTTTTTCCCAGCTCCCTTCTCAGCCTGAGAGACATGTTCTGGGGCAGCTGGTCCCTGCTGAGAGCACAGAATGATCTTGGCGGTGCTGTTGGACCCAGCTGGGATGTAGGTCTGGTCACCCAGCTGGGGCTGCTGCCCTCCTGTGGCATTGGCTCTGGCTCACTCCAACCCCGAGGTGAAGGCGACTCAGCAAGGACTTCAAAATCTTCCTGCAAGTCTAAGTGCATGCTCCAGGCAAGTCTAAGTATATTCTCCTGGCCACAGCTGTCATGAACCAGCCATTAAAGTGGCCTGAGCTGGTGTCTGTGCCAATCGTATACCCAGGAGACCTGTTGATGTGCCACGGCCTTTGCAAAGTCTTCATCAATGCCTGCTCGTGAAGATCAGCCCAGCGCTGAGCTTGCATCAGTCCCTTCCCTTAATCTCTTTTTCTGTTTACACCGTGAGACAGCTCCAAGTTGGCTGCCAATAACTTTCCTGGCTGTTTCGCTTTTCGTCACTTTTTGCCATCGCAAATATTTGATGGAAAGCGGGTGACGATTATGTCACATTTTACAGCAAACATAATTGCTGCCCTAAAGCTAAAGGACTTGTTTCCATGGAGAAGCTTGGATTAGACTCTGTTGCTATCTTCTGAAACACTTAACATCAATGATAGTATTTCCTAAAACCACAGCTAAGTTTTAACGTTAGTCTGCTCTGATATAAATGAAATAACAGATAGTTTTGGCCTGGTAGGAAGAAATAACTAGACAAGAAAAGAAAAAAAAAATCATTGGGAGTGACTGATTCGTATTTACAGTTGAGGTAGGGGCAGACAGTAAGCGACAACCTTTTAAGAAACTGAATAAATATGAAATCTTCGGAAAGTCTTTGCCCTGTGGAGCTGTGTGGGGCCCCACAAAACCCCTACAGGGTGAGTGCAGAAGCCTTCACCTTCCTGTCACTCTTCTTCAGGGTTACCTGGCTCTGAGCAATGCCCTTGCTTACCCGTGCCCAGGGTTATTCTTTAGAACAGCTATAATAAAATGCACCACAATGGCCAATGCTGTGAAAGTATTAAGAAGATTGACAAGTGTCAACAGGTATTCCATTCTGAACAAGCAAGAGTTTCAATGCGGTTAGGAATGTTTCACCACACATTTGGGCAAGCGCGGTGCTCACGGTGCCGTATCCCTCATCAAGATTTAATCTTTGCACATGAATCAGCCCTTTGAGTCTTCAAGGCAACATTCTTTAGTTTCCAAAACTTGAGTCAGTAAGACATGCCAATAAATCTAGAGATTATTTTCTGCAAAGGTAATGCATAAGAGGTAGATCCTCCCATGTTGCAAGTCACTATTCCCTCCCTGTAACAATTCTAGGCCAGCCTACAATATTCAATTATCAGGCTCGAGTGGCATAAGTAATAGATGAATCCAAAAAACAAGAAAAGCTAGACAAACCTAACTTGAAAGAATTTCAAACATGCACATTCGGAGCTGAACACCAACCAACAGGATTTCTAACCACAACACATCTCATACATGCAGACCGAAGCCTGTTTGTAGATGGAGAAGAAGTCATGGTGTAATTCATGTGAGAAGTCAGGGTGGTGACGTTTGCACTTCACTGGAAGGGGTCAGGACGGAGCACTGTGCCCTGGAATTACTCATCACTCTGCACTTAATCCACTCATGTTTTTCTCTTTGTTGACTCCTTTGCTGCCAGTTTGTCAGAAGAAGCTATAGATTATGGTGAGTCACTACGGAGATCCCTGGAGCAATAACTTGGGAGAGCCTTGGGCTTGTGCAGAACAGGCATTTTGGGAGGTGTTAACAATGGTGGTTCTCCGACTGCAGTGATGCACGAGGCTATTACCATCCTGGCAATTGCTGGAGTAAAACATCCCAGCATTGACTAATCATTCCTCTCTAAAACGTAACCCTGGTGAAGTTTCCTCAAGGAGGTTAAGGCTGAAAGTCTAAGAATTGATGGTCACCTTGTCAGTTAAACCAAAACTCTTTGGCTTGAGGGCTTTTCTTCCAACTCTGTGATTCCAAGCCCTGCAGAACCACGCAGAGAGACTGTGGCTGTGGCCAGGAGCCAGCACTGGGAGAAGCTGCACTGCACAGAGCTGCTGCCTGGAGAATGCTCTGACGTTGTACTTGGCTTTTGTCTAGCACTCATGGGAGGGTTGTGCCAACCTGAGTTTCCCCTGACAGCACTCGGCAAGCCACCATTGAAGCTGCTGGAAACTCACCCCTAAAGTTTTATTTTCATGCTATAAATAATTCATTTGTTATTGCTGCTAACTCATAAGTGCTGGAGACCAAACCACTGACCAAAGGAAACAGGACTGCTGAACGCAAATGCTAGTGAAGGCACAGCTAACGCTGTTAGAGTCAGCTTTAAAAGGATTAACATAAGCATTGTTTCTTAACAGCCACCACTGTTCTTGCACCTGTTGTTAAATATGACTATCACTACTGGTTCTATAAATCTGTCTCCTGCAGTTCTGCATGCTATTATTTTATGCTTATACGGTAAACCCCTCAAGACAGGCGATGTCTCATGGCCTGCGTTTGTGCAGTATCTGTCCCTTTAGGGTATCCAATATAACTGGAGCATCTAACAATTACTGGAGTTTAAAGGCTACATAATAAGATAACGAGTGTTTAGGTGCTAATCTGGAGTTTTCTGGTGATTCTACAGAAGGATGTCAACCACGACGAAGAGCGATCGGGAATTCGGTCCCTCCCATCCGTTATTTTCACTAATTTATCATTACAGCTCCTTGCTGCATGTTTCAGGCTTATAGAGACTCAGATGCCCATGTCCTAGAGAAGACTTTCAGTGCCAAGTGAGAAAAAATGCAGGAGTGAGTTGCTTTAGGCACCAAACTTAGGGCTAAACCAGCCACCTAGACTCCCTCTGTGGTCCAGAGAAAAGGATGTTTTGGGACCTCCCATCACTGGCTGCTCTTCTGTGTTTTTGGAGGAATATCTCACTCTCTCCACTGGTTGCAAGAGACAATTTTTAGTCAAGTTGACGGGTTTCAGGTCAACGTGGCACAGATCTCTTGAAGCTTCTGCCCTTGCAGAAATCTCTGCCTGATGCAGTGGATGGTTTGGTTACTTTTTTTTTAATTTCTCAGGTGATCGCTGCAGGAATGAGCCCAGGGCAGTAGCTGACCAACTTAAGTGCTTATAATTGTCGATGTTAACATCCTTCTAACACGACATGTGCTATCTCACCATCCTCATCTATTTTGAGGCTGGCTGAAGCCGGCACCCCCATGGGATAAAGAGGAATAAACCCACAGTTGGCTTGGATTGCAAAAAATTACAGATGCTCACAGAGGTTTTGGTTGTGGTGACCACGGTGATGAAGGTCTTGGCAGAGACCTTCCATTCTCCTTGCTGCAATTCATTCCTCTCTTTTGCTTGTTTACACACTTGACAATTTAAGCCCTGTCCTTTGCGGCATAGATTATGCTTAAATTATGTGGGTTGGCTATGAGGAAGCTCTAGGCAACACTCATCGGGGTTGTTCTAATTTTTTCCACAAAATAAAGGACTTCAAAGCACCTCTGTGTGATTAACATGTGGCAGATACAGAGTTCTACTGTAATAGGATTAATGACATGTTGCTGCAGTTTTAGGGCTTGATAATGAGTAATAGTTTCCTTTAAAACATGATCTTATCATCCTCCTAAGCAGACCCTTCATAGCTCTGCGGGTCGAGGTTATTTTCTTTGCCATAGAAGACCATTTTTTTCTCTGCTATATTAAATTCAGTCTTAAATTTATGAATCTACTTGCCTTTATATGGTGTCAGTTTACTCTATCCCTTGAAAAGATACCCAAGAGGATTACCTTACATAAAAGCTGGGCTTATGTGGTTTAAAAAATTTTGAAAACCAGCCTTGTAGTGCACTAAATTAAACTCTCCTAATTAAATACATACAGTACAAATTATATGAGCCCTCCTCCCCCAGTGATAACTTTGCTTGTTATTTCATTGGTAAAGAAGTTATAACTCGCCATAGAAATGGAGATTTTTGGTTGGTCGCCAGCTCTGCGTAAACCTGGAAAATTTGATTTTCTTCAACGGGTTTACCAAGGAATCCAACCCGAATTTTTCAAAATCTGAGGAATTTTGCACGCTTTCTTTGAAAAGAGAGGTTTTGTGTTCTCAGCTGCAACCAGTGACAAGGAAGAAGCCCAAGTCGGTTGTCAAATGTGTACCGCACTGTGTGGGGCCCAGAACTGACAACCAGGCCTAAGAACGATAATTACAGCAGTTGGTGGAACGATTCAAGCCACAACATCCGATTTGCAAGTAAACGAGATAATCGCCAACAAATAGGTCTTTTAGCCTCCAGGCAGTTGGAGGAATTGTATAAAAGCACTTGCCGCTCAAGGCTCTGTACTTGCTTCTCCACGCTTTCTCTCTTCAGTGGATCAGGTAAGTCTGATTTGCCTTTTTCTTTTGACTGTTGTATCTTTAGTTTTATGTTAAAGCTTTGTAACTCTTAGAATGTTACAGCTGTAAACAAGTCTCTACTGCAAACTGTTGGGGGCTTTGACAGATGTGGATTTGGGGAGGTCAGGCAGGCCTTCGAGACCCCTGTGGGTTTTTGAGTATGTGGGGGATTATATTCTCTCTACTTTGTAAAGTCTCCCTCTAGAAATAGCCTGAACGTGAAGATTATGTTTTAGGGGGGTTATTTAGATTCTCATCTAACCGAGTGCTCATTCTTTCACGCGCAACTATAGAGGTTTAAAATTTAACCCTTTTTCTCATTTCATGCACACAGAAATTCACGTCTGCTCTGTGCGTGGGTGCACTGGAGCCGTGCACCCATCGCCAGAAATGGGGTGTCAGTCTGATCTCTCCCTTTTGTTCCAGGCTTATCCACTTCCCAGCGCAATGTCTTACTGCAGAGACCTGTGCGTGCCATACAGCAGCCCATGCGAGGTGACCTGTCCTCAGCCCTTGGCCAACACCTGCAACGATGTGTGTGTGACGTCCTGTGACGACTCCAGAGCTGTCGTTTACCCACCACCAGTGGTCCTGACTTTCCCAGGACCGGTTCTCACCTCTTGCCCCCAGGAAAGCGTCGTGGGCAGCTGTGAACCACTTGGCCTAGCACGTCCTGGGAGCTGTCTTGGTTACGGGGGCTATGGAAGTGGTGCTGGTCTAAGGGGCTCCATCCTTTTTGGGGGCTCAAATGGTTATGGGGGTGCATGCAATTACAACAGGTCTTACAATTCTGGATGCTCCTCACTGGGAAGAGGAACGTGTAGCCCCTACTCTTACCGCCGGTGCAGCACCTACGGCCGAGGAAACTGTGGGCCTTGCTAAATACTTCCTGGGAGTTCACCGCCCAGAGCAACAAGGATGTGGAGAACACGGCAGAAAATCACAGATGGAAAACGGAATCTGAGCCTGAGCAGAGCTGAGAACTCATTGCTCTGACTGAAGCCAGCAGGAGCCGTGAGCTCTCAGCAGTGCCCAGAAAAATAAGGCATTATAGGTAGAGCTGGGTAGACTGACTATATGCCCATGAAAAAAAGACAAAAGATTTGGCCAGGGTCTAGAAAAGAAAAATAATTTTCCAAGGAAGTAGGAAAAAAATTCACCTGAAAGAGTTCCTTTTAAAATCTCAACTTTTAAACATTAAATCAGAGTAAAAATGATTATTTTTAGAGAGCTGTCAAACAGTTCAGAATGTTTTAAACCACTTTTCCATTTCAAGACTCTTATTTTTCTCCCCATTTAGATTCAGCTAAAAAATTTCATTGCCCTAAAGCTCCATAGTGAAGCAAAGTTGCAATTTGTTAAAAAAAAATGTAACCAGCTCAGCCTATAAGCATATTTTCCATTTAACGCTTTACGCTTTTGGCATCTCCTATTTCTACTTTCCTGCCTATGTATTTATTGCACTGTTCCTGGGCAGAGGCTGGATGTCCAATTACAAAAAAATGTCTGTGCACTACAAGTATTAGAGTGTCCTCAATACCCTTGAGGTTAAATGATGTTCAGTTTAACCTGTTGCAGGAATCTCTGCTTTGTTTGGTGACCTCCTACAGCACAAGAGTAATGGAAACCTCCTTTGCCTCACTGTGTCTGCATTAAAATGGATATATTATAAAGCAGTAAAAATAGAACTTGTCTAATATCTGTAATAAGGAAAGCAGAAATTCTCATACCAAATGCACGACTTAATATCACAAACCTCATGACACAAATTGTCCTGACATGCCTATCTTTTTATTGCTTGTGTTATTGCAACTGTTCCCTCTGCTTCTCATGCCTATTAAAAGCCATATTGCACAGCATTGACCTTGTGTTCATCCCACCTCATTTTTTTACTTAAATCTGTTTTGATGAAAAAGCTTCTCCTCTTTCTCAGCTCCCTTGTTTCTCCTCTGGATGATACCATATGTCACCAAAAGGTTGGTCTCCTGCAGCCACAACTACTCGGTTGCTTTGGAAATAAGAGTTTTGGCCCTTGAGTTTTAGCGAAAAGAGAATGCTCTGAAGAGCCAGAGAAAAACACAAAGAAAATGTAGACATCCTCCCACTTCATACCACTGCTTTCACACCGTTTGGGGCCAGCTCCATGCAGAAACTGAAGCTGGGGCAAAAATGGAAATCTATTCCTAACAGTGGTATTTGCAATTAGCAGAAGGCTTAAAGCTGCAAATGCGAATGGAGATACCGAGGGCGACTCCTTTCTCTTCTAGTGGGAGGGTGAAGACAACCTCTGAGGTTGTCCTTAAGAAAGATTTTAGGGATCGCCAACATCTTGTAGCTAAGTGGCCAACACACTAACAACTGCCAGAACACCTCGTCTTGGGTGTTGATCAACAGCAAAGAGGAGCCTGAGTCCCAAATGAGGAATCATTTTAGCATCATTGTCCAACAGCTTTAAGCTGAGGAGAAAACGAAACCAGAAGGCAAATGTTGCAATGCAATACAGACTTTAATTGAAACAGGACAAAGACTTCATTGCAGCAGAACATCAGAATCCAGAGAGGATGGAATACATTTGCAGGCTTTGCTGGGGGTGGATGTGGTTGTCTTCTTTGGGGGGCTGCAGTGGTCAGACGATCTGTTCCAGTTGCAACACTCGAGCCGAGTTTGGGTTTCACCTGTTTGTTTGGGGGTTTTGCTGTTGTCATTTTTGTCTTTTCTAAAATTCCAGGCTACGTGAAACAGGGTAGGTCCCACAATCAAATTAGAATCTTGAAAAGTTTTTCCACTATGCCTCAAAACCTGTGAAACATCAGTCCATATGGGATGACAGAACATACTGGATCTAATTTACATGCCTGTTTAATCTTCTATAAGGTACCTGAATTTAAGAAAACTAAGGCCCTTTTCTATATTTCTCGAGTAAACAGCCCCTCAACCACAGAGTCAGAATCTTAACAGATATCTAATCCAAGAGGAAGGGCTGAGATTTTTCTTCAGAGTGGTCCCCAAATCCCAAATACTACATCCCAGTATGCTGCCCCTCTGAAAGCCATGTCCCTATGCTCAGTCACAAACTGGAACTTTGCTCTTGTTCCTGCCAGTCCCAGCTCCACGGGGAATCCTTGGGGGGCTTAGCAGGGCCCACAGCTCCCACGACGGTAAGTCGTGTACCTGCGGGAATAGCAGGGGTAGGAGAACCTGCCACCCACGTAAGCACCGACCCCAAAGGAGCTCTGGGCATCCAAGGAGCTCCCGTAGCCGAAGGAGCTGCCTATCTCCAGGGGAGCTGAGGATCCAACAAAGGCATCCTGAGGGCAGGAGCTGAGGATGGGGCCCGGGAAGGTGATGACCACAGGAGGTGGTTGGACTATGGCGCGGGAGTCCCCGCAGGAGGTGACACAGGGCTGGTTCCAGGCATTGGCGTACGGCTGCGGGCAGGTCACCTCGCAGGGTGAGTAGTTGCAGACCTGTCTGTAGGAAGACATCCTCCCAGTTGGATTAGAGCCTGAAACACACAGGGTAGGGGAGCGCATGGGTCAGGGGGGACAGAACTGGTGTGTTTGCACAGAGGAGCTGTCATTTATTCAAGACACACAATATTCCAAAAGCTGCTTTTCTATTGCTAAGTCCCAAGTGTGATTGCAATCCGTATGCAGAAATAACAAAGGTAAAATAACCTGTTAGAAGTCAGTGAAGCCTCATTAATGGCAGATGAGGATTAACCTAGTACTATTTGTTTAAAACTGTTCCCAAAACTATCGTCCTCCTTTGCAAAGCGCTCCCAGCCACAGATAGAATCATTAAGACTTCTGAAATATGCATCTCTTGAAGACTCCTGCTTTTCATACAAATCCCACACCCTCCAAAGCCTGCCGAGCTGAAAGAAGTTACAGAATCTTTATGAAAAGAACATTCGCCCAATAATAGGCAAAGACTTATTCAGTGCTCAGACGTAAGTACATTAAAACTCTCAATAAAGAGGCTTTCAGACTCGAAGAACAGATTTAACCGACGTCTGACTTACTCAGTTCACCGCCAAGGAGAAGCCAAGAAGTGTGGTTTGAGAAGCTCTGCGCTCTGAGCTCTTTTATACCGTTCCTCAGCACGGCCCCAGGGTCTGAGCCACACTTCGGGCATGCAGTCCTTCCCAGTTACAAAACAAATTTTCCTGCGTTCGTCACGTCAGCGGGTGGAGGAATCTTTGCATATTGTTTGCTGTTAAGCAATTCTGAGTTGAACGGTATCGTATCCATGTTGCGGCCTCCGGAAATCTTTCATCTCAAAATAGGGGCAGTATTCACCCTTAGTTTCTTTCTATTCATTGCAGAAACTAACTTCCTTCTTCCATTTTTTCAAGATTCAAAGCACATCGCTCAGAGAAGAACTGCTGATTTGACAAAATATGCTTTTTTTTTTTTAAAAAAAAAAGAGTCATGGTTTGAATTTGTCATGCTTGGTGTAAAGGATTTCAAATCTTTTGGTTGCAAAGGGAGATGAAAATTAGAGACCTTTATACCACCTTTCTGCTCCCTATTACAGAGGCATTACTTTGTCTTGCTACTGAGCCTACTAGGGAAACTACAGCATGGAAAACAGAAAATAGCATCAGGTCTGGACCCAGTTTGAGGTGAAGATGTCCCGGTTAAGACTAAGTGGTCTGGATATTTCCAGCATAACTTTTGTGAAGAATTTTAGGAGTGGTTTTTAGATGCCCTCATCCTGCATGCATCAGGGATGCGAGGAGAACTCACCCTCTGCACTCTCCAGTGGGGACAAGAATCCTTCCTTTCACCATACCTAAAACTAGTTGGTTTTGTTTATCGGTTCCCAGCAGCAGTGACTATTACAGCTCTCTATTTTCTTAGTACCTGGGCGCCAACCTAGTTTACATAAGCTAAGAGATAATAGAATTATAATTACTTATAATAACGCTAACAAGTACAAGACATGCCTGAGATCTCCTCCCAGAGGCTCACTTAATTGCCAAGAGATGTTTGGTAAATTGTTCGGCTTCTGCCTTAATCATCTCTTCTAGAAATCATCAACAGTAATTCCTCATTTTGTGTGGGTGTTACACAGGCTTGCACGGAGCAATGTTTTACCTGCTGGGAAAAACACTCACACAAAACTGCAAAAAGGGAAAGGTTAACTTGCGGGCAGAAAAAAATCACATAAAAATTTGACTGCAGTGAGCACCCCAAGTCTAAATGAAATGAGTTTCATGGGCAAACCCCCAAATGGCCAGGATGTGCTGGAGCTGGAAGGCAAGAAGTGGAGAGTCCTCACACTGGACTCTCCAAGTCTTGAGACACATTCTCCTTGGTCCTGTGAAACACCTCTGGAATCCTTAAAAAACCCAGATGGATAATGGCGAGGGTTGCTCATGCAGCACTAATGCTCATCTATGTTGGGGCATCCTCTCAGAGGAATGGTGGAAAATCAAGGGATGGTGAAAGATGTCTATAATCCAGACACCTACTTTTTTTTTTAATTCTGTTTGCAAGATGGATACTACCCTGCGAGCAGTGACCAACTACACGTCTTGAAGATGCACACCGTGTATTACAAACCCAAGCTGCCATGACCCTTGGAGGTCTGAGGAGCGTGCAGGGCCAGTCACAAGTCCTGCTGCCAGAGAGAACACAGTAGAATGCTTTATACCCTGCTTTATACCCAACCGCTCATTTGTACAACACCTAAATGAATTAGGTAATTTCTATTGTTCATTTCTTGATGGGATTATTAAAAGACGGGTTAAACAATGTGCTTGGCCACACTTGTTGGCGCAGTGGGAGAGCTGGGAGGAGCACTGGACACACCAGGTCCTCATTCTTTTCTCTCCTGCACAGCCACTCTGAGTCAAGGATCACTGTTTGGAGAAATGTAAGAAAAAAACCCGGGAGGTTGTCCAGCTCCAAGGCACTGACACCCTAAATACACATCTCCAAGACATAATGGGAAGAAAAATTCCTGTCTACACAACAAGAAAGAAAAGCTCATTTGCAGGAAATTAAAGCTGTGCCATTGGTAGCCTCAAACATATCTGACACGGTCATTCTGGCATGTCTCCATCCAGAAAAATAATAGGACAGGGACGTAGTGGCTAACACAGGTTGCCGCAATTTAATCGTATTAGTTCTGCACTTCCTTTCCCAAATACAGTAACCGATACATGTTGATGTATGAAATCTTTAGGATTAGTAAAGGGTAATTGTTTACATCAAGGCTGATCACCACAACAATGCTTCTGCCTTGGTTCTAAGCCCAGTTACTTTAGCTGGAAGCTAGATCTTTATATTTCATATGTAGAAGTTAAGACCTGTCATTAAACAGGGAACAATCTAGTACCCTGTTTTGCTCAGCTCTGGGTATTGCAGAAGTATTTCCCATGATGGCAATTTGCAGCTAACAGTCCAATGCTGAAGATGGGCTTGAATTTAAAAAGAAAGATTTACCATTACTGTTTCCCAAATTCAGATTTTCTTTCACTGCAAGTGAATTGCTAGAAAATGCAAACTGAGATTAAACTGAAATAGCAACAAAGAATCAAACAGACTATGGTGGCTTTGAGCAAAGGTCTGAGCCTTCAGTCTCCAGCTCTGACTTAGTATTTGTAACACTGTGAAAAACAAGCAAACACAAAGCTCTGGCCAGCTCATACGTTAAGTTGCAAGACAGCAAAATAATTTGAAAAACTAATTTGCAGATTCATAGCAAAGTAAATCTTGTCCTCCCTCTGCTCACAGTAAAGTCAACAGACTTACAGTAAATGTGGAAATTGCTCCCCCTGTTTGACGTGCAAGAAGGCTACGAGCTATGATGTACATATAAAACCATCTGAGGTGGAGCTTCTCAGTTAACAGAAACAAGCTGCACAACAATTACCTTGACTGAGTGACATATAAAAAAAAAAAAACGCCACGTATTTGAGGGACAATGAGTACAAAGGAGGACAGGAATGGTTAATCTCCCCCAGGGCAAACTGAGAAACTGTATAAAATACACCTGTAGCCCAGAGATTTCAAACCACTTCTCTTCCAGTCTCACTTCTGCCATTCAGCCGAGTAAGTCATGTTCTGTGTGGGGCAGGGGAGGGTTTGAGCTAACCTGGCAGTTCAATTTTCTCCTAAGAAATTCAGGTAAGGAGTACTACATTAAGTTGTGAAACAGAGCAATAGGAAATAGAGTAAATAGAGTAAAATGCATTTAGTCTTTCTTGCCTTTAATTCTAAGCAGATTTACCTCTGGCGCTTGACCTCTGAACGTGTTCTTTTACTGTCACTGGCTTGAATAAATGCAAACACAAACGACCCATGCTCTCCCCTACCCTGTGTGTTTCAGGCTCTAATCCAACCAGGAGGATGTCTTCCTACAGACAGGTCTGCAGCTACAGCAGCTCCTCACCCTGCGAGGTGACCTGCCCGCAGCCGTACGCCAACGCCTGGAACGAGCCCTGCGTCACCTCCTGCGGGGACTCCCGTGCCGTGATCTACCCACCAGCCGTGGCCATCACCTTCCCGGGCCCCATCCTCAGCTCCTGCCCTCAGGAGAGCTTTGTGGGATCCTCAGCTCCCCTGGAGATAGGCAGCTCCTTCAGCTACGGGAGCTCCTTGGATGCCCAGAGCTCCTTTGGGGCCGGTGCTTACGTGGGTGGCAGGTTCTCCTACCCCCGCTATTCCCGTGGCTGTGGGATATACCGCCCTGTGAAGCCCTGGAAGGTTTCCCTGGATGGCAAAACCCAGCAGAAATAAGAGCAAATCCATAAGCTGTGAGTGAGGGCAGGGACATGGCTTTCAGAGAAGCAGCAAGAGTCCTCAGGAGGACTCTCATTCATCTGGAGCGACAAGCCCAGACTGCATTTCCCATTTGTATTAGATCTCTGTTCACTGTGTTCTGGCTCTGTGCTCAACCCCTTTTTGCTTTGCTTTCACGCAAGTTTAACCTAATTCCTCAGTATTTTCCCCTGCAGTATTGTTGTGGTCTGATACATCCCACTTGTCAGTTCCAATAAAATTCTTTCTGCATCACAACACCACGTCTCCTGCTTTTATTTATATCTGTAGCTCACTGATGCTAAAATAACCCACGATGACTAGTCTCTTGCATTAATTAAGGTGTTGAAAGGAAATCCCAGACTTTGAAACAGATCCTAAATATTTCATAGCCTCGGATGTTACCCAAGCACTGTGTTTTTTGCTGTGTTTGATGCAGCCTTGGGATCCAAAGGGAAATCTGATGCAGGCACACACATGGTGAACACCATCTCTGTCCCCTATTTCCTGCATTCTGATGGTGCAGCTGTAACTGCCTCTGTGAGCACGATGAGATTTTGACTTCTTCCTCTCCCAAAAGGACAGTCAAGATCTCAGATGGTCTGGTCTGTGCTGTCTTGAACATGTTGAGTTTTCTACAAGCTGAAGGGTATGAACTCCTGGCACACCTGGGCTTAAAGATGTCACCATGATTATCAGCCAAGACAAAAACTGGGGGCTTCAGCCTTGTTTTAAGGGACCAGCACACAACCTGGCCTTGGAGAGCCAAGACAGCAACTGTGAGCACAGATCATGGCTACAGCAGTAAAATCTCAGCACCTTCCCCAACAATTTCACCAGACCTGCTGTTCCCTCTCCATCCTACCCCACGGGTGATGTTTGTCCACCTCCTAAAAGTCCTGGAGTACACAGGTCCAAACAGACCCACACATGCTGTCCTGGGGCATACATGCCAGGGTGGTGGGCAGCAAAACACGGGCAAGCAGGGTGCAGGTCTGCTTGCTTTTTGGCCACCAGCCGCAGGGAGAATCCCACTGGGAAGTGCGCTGAGCACGGTCTTGCTGGGACCTCACCCTCCTACAGAGGCAACCACTGGGTGGGTGCAGGTGTGTCTTCCCCCCCACCCTGGCAGGAGACTACTCGGTTAGGAATGCAGCTCTGGCTTTAGAAGACAACGTTTTCACAACACCCCCGCTGGTCTAGGTGGTTGTTGCAAGGAAAGAGAGTTGAGACATCGGGGCAAAGTGTTTGTCTTCACATCAGTTTGTGATTCAGAGGAAGAGCTGGGGAGGAAAAGAGAGGTGTGCCTATTCCTGCCAGCCTTACAGTTAGAATTTGGGTGCGTTTTACTTTCAGCAGCTGGTCCTGCCCTCCCAGGTGAGAGGAAAGGCAGAAAACTTGTCTCCGTCTGGAAGAAATAAAATAAACACAGGAGGAAAATGAGTGGGTCGAGAAGGGTCACAAAGGGTGAGAAGAAACTACTGATGCAGCCAAGTGTTGCATGCACCCTGCCTCACTCACAGGAGAGGATCCATCAGGAGAATCGCTTAAGAGAGCGAGAAATTCTTTCAGGAGTGAGCCAGAAGTAAGAAAACAGCCAAGCAGACCATCCCAATTCCCAGCAGCCTATGCCTCTATCACCTCACCTCTGGAGAAATAGCACTTAGCTGCCCATTTTGATAGTTTTCCTTGTTCATGTCTCCGCATCAGCTAAAGAGCTGCAAATGAGCTGCTACAGGTCTTTGGCACGGGTCAGATGTCTCAGGTGTCTGACATGATTTCCCCCCCATCCCAGACAGACCCTGAACGGATGCAAACTGCCTCACGTGCTTTCAGATTTAGGAATTTGGAAACCATATAAAGATTACACATAGAAATTAACCCATGGGAAAATAAGAGCAACAAGGTACCCTAAACAATCTTCCACTGATACAGAAGTCTCTGCCTAATCATTTATAAACAAGTTTCGCAGACAGTTCCAAGCTAATCAGGCTCTTCTGTCTGCATTTCAGTGCTTGGGAAATTATTGAATAAATTCAATCTTAGCCAAGTCAGCAGGAGTCATAGAACAAGAGGAGTGCCCGGAAAAGATTTGACAACGAAGCACTATTTTCTGCTTTCTTACACTTCTTGTGTACACAAAACAATCTTGCTCATGGAGACCTGCCGCTTTACCAACTGATATTTGCTGCATATTCAGCTCATCTTGATGATGCAAAAATTTTTCTGACTGATCCTAATTAGCTCCCTGCTTCACCACGTCATTACAAAAGGCTACATCTCATGGTTCGTTTCCTTTCAAAACTTCAAGACCGGGTCCTTCCTGGTATCAGTCCACTCCCTTTGTGGGTTTTTGTGTGGGAATGAATCAAATTTTTTTTTTGTGATTGCTTGACTTTTACATCCTTCACTATCTTAAGCAGTATCGGACACCTGGCTTCTGTATATGTCTCTTCTCCTGTACGAATTACAGGGAAAGTTGAGGGCTAAAGCATTTATTGGTTTCTCAGGACCACTGAGCTCCCTCTTAAAGATGTCTTCTGGAATGATCATTGGTTTTTCTCACTCAGCTGATGAATCTGAACGTGATTAGAGAGAGGGATGATATGTAAGACGTAAAGGAAAGCTGGGAATTGCCTAAGAGCTGCAAGCAGTGAGCAAAATGATTATATGCTGTGAGGTGTTACATGTAATTGCTTCTGTTTGGAATCTAATCGAACCCCACGCACAAAGGATGTCTCAGATCCTCCAGGCTATCCGAGCAGCGGTATAAAAGCACATGCTGCTCACACCTCTCCCAACAGCTTCTCCTGACTTCTCCTCTGGAACTTGAGTAAGTTTTCAATCCTTTGAGCCTTTTTGATGCACTCTTTTAACCATAACTCTGCTTGAATCTGACATAAAGGTCTCCCACAGCACTGACAGGGCCAGTCTCTGTAAAAGCAGCTGAGGGATCTTGGGGCTGGCATTATCCAGCTTCTTGGGGGACTACTGCAGTCCTTGGCAAGCGCTTCAGGGATTCATGACTTTTAGTTCTTAAAGCTACCACACATGTGGGTTGCAGCCTTTCCTTGGCTTTAGTAGAAGGTGAAGCTCAGTTTTGAAGCCCTGTGTAACAGGTGAGCCTATAAATCCTGTCCTACAGGTTAACTGCTGAGAAAAGGGGGCTGGCGAGGTGACCACTGGTCTCATGAAGTACAGAAGTGTTTGTGCTCCTTTACAAGAGAACACAACTGAAGCAAGCACAGCTGAGGATATAGCTCTTTGGGATAAGTTCTGATATATTATGGATAGATATTTCAAAAGCAGAGGTTGATGTAGACAGAAAGGTTAGGAAGATTTGAGAGTCTGGCAAGGACAGAAGAGTAACTCAAGCAATGTGACTAAAAGGTAGAAGAGTGTACCAGGAGCTACGAAGCCACATCATCTCTGTCCAGGAAGATACTCAAGTGGGTCTCTTCCTCATCGAACCTGTTCGAGTGCCTGAATGTTTGAGTGCCAACTGCCCACTGAATTGCTTTACAGAGTCTTCTGTCTTTCCATGTTTCAGATTTGCTTCCACTACAGAACGATGTCCTCCTACAGACAGCTGTGCAGCTACCAATGCTCCACACCGTGCGAGGTGACCTGCCCACAGCCTATCGCCAACGCCTGGAACGAGCCCTGTGTCACATCATGTGGTGACTCCAGGGCGGTGGTCTACCCACCCCCTGTTGTCATCACTTTCCCTGGGCCAATTCTCAGCTCCTGCCCTCAGGAAAGCGTAGTGGGATCCTCAGCCCCAGCTGCCATTGGGAGCTCTCTTGGCTGCGGGGGAGCTTATGGCTACAGAGGCTCTTTTGGCTACGGGGCCTCACTAGAAAGCAAGTTCTCATACCCTTATTGTTCTCAGAGGTTCAGTGGGTATCGCTCTCGGAGGTTTGAGCCCTGCCAAACCCAGCAGGACTATACTTGCACCAAGAGCAGTCAGGACACTGAATGCAAGATCCAAACTCAAGAGTGAGATGGGGTTTTAAGATGCTGATATGAAAAGGCTGATTCTTGCTAACACTTTATGTTGAATTTGTGCTTGTACCTACTTATATGCTTCTCCTTGCTTAGCTATAGATGTGTTCTATTCATCTCATGGTCCAAATTTTCAAAGGCATTAATACTCCTTTTTCACTCAACCCAATAACATTATACAAGAAGCATAATGGAAAAGTTTGTGTACTGTGACTTCTGCTTGACACTGCCCGATGTCAATCAAGAGTGATGTTAATAGATGAAAACTGGACTGCATCATCCAACTCCCAGCTATGAAAGCAGAAAAGAACACTGTGTTTGAAGTGAAGCTTCCTAAACCAAGAAACCTCACTTGTAAAAACCTCTAATGCCTTGTTTGATGTATGATCATGTCTTGCTTTTGTAACTTTTCCTCCTCTATTGCCCATTAAAAAAAAAGTCACGTTGCATCATAATTTCAGCCTTCTGGTTTTGATTTCTATCTGTTTTGATGAAATAACTCAGTGAAATGATTTTCCTGCACAAAGTGTTGGTGCTTCCATCCTAGATAAGCCCTGTAGTGAGAGGGAAGACCTTAGTCACTCAAACCCACCTCATCCGTCCTCTGCTCCCCAAGAAGTTTTCCCTGATTTAGACCTCATACCACAACACCAGTTCACAGTGATGGAAAATTACTAGAGACAAAAAAAAAAACCAACAACACAGGGACCTGAAGGGAGGCTTAACATTAGTTTCATGTCCAGATACATACATGCAACAAGAGAGTGTAGGGCACTTACTGGAAAGCTGCAGCTGGCCAAGCACATCCACCACAGCATAGGTAATATCCATCTGTCCATAGTAAGACATAGTTTACTGCATCTTCATTGCACGTTCTATCTTCCTCATTTCTGTTTTATTAAAACACTGCAGTAGTCCAGATCTGGAATTCCACCGAGGTGCTCAAAAAAGGGCAGAGGCTCTGCAGGACTCAGCTAAATAAGATTAAAGTAGCAACAAGCAACACCTGAGGGGCTGCTCAGTTAATTGCTCTACTTGCCACCAAACAACGTTTCATTGTTTCCAGCTGGTCCCTCAGCACTGCTGATCACTGCCACCTGTTTATTGAGAACTCTCCATCTTTTACTTGCCTTTGTTGCAGTCTGCTTCTGGTTATCTAAGCTGCTCTTTAAAATGTGACTCTGCTCACCGACTTTAGGTTCCAAATTCTGCTTCCCTGTCCTAAGGGATTCTGCCAGAAGGCTCCTTTATTTTGCATGTTAATAAGAAGTTAAGCTAGTAAAAGATAGTTTCTCTAGTAAAGATAGCTGCTCTTGGGCACTTACCCCAGCTGAGGCAGTTTTATGATCTCAGAAAGGTAGGTATGAAAGTACAGAGTAAGGTATTCAAATTTCATATATCTCAAACCAAGGTATCATCATGGATTTTCTGTCTCTGAATGTCTCTGGGAATTTCCCTCTGCTTCTGTGCACTAATAGGTTCCCTTTACTTCTCAATGTTATCCAGAATTACAGTGTAATCTCATATTCCCTTTTTATTTTTGTCATAGTGTATGGAATTACAATAGTTCTGGTAAAACCTCATGGAAAGGTAGGAGAAGGAGGGGTGAGCTATCAAAACCCTTTTGGAGTGGCTATTTAGTACTTCACACTGGTCTTGGGAATTTTTTTCTAAGGGTTGGGCAGTTGTCTCACACCTCTTTCCTCATAAAGATTAAATCAGGCACAGAGGCAAGCTCCACATGCTGCAGCACATCCTTCTGACTACGGTGATATTATGACCCTATGTCTGATGTGAAGAAAATCCTTCAATAACTATTGAATAGTGAAGCTTCTTTGTTCAGTTGGATGTGAACAGATGCTCTACCTTGTGTTACGGGCCACTCGGGCTTGGGGTTCAGCCTCATATGCTTCCCGTTTGGCCCCAAGGAGGGACCCTTCTTCAAGAGCAGACTCAAAGGCCCATGACTAAAAGCAGAAGGAGCTGAGTACAAAACTTTTAATTCCTAAGGAGATGGTTGCGGTGCCACACCTCACTTGGGTATTTGCAATGTCCTCAGTGATTCAGTATCTCATCACTGACCTGCACCAGGACTGCAGAGGGATTGAATCTTGCATATTCCTTGATATTCCCAGAGAAAAATTAATAATGGTCCCCAAGAACGTAACAACATAGCTGGAATTAAGACATTATAATGAACATAGAGTATGAAAACAACTTCGGCAACAGAAGCTTCGTCATCTGTAAGAAAAAAAGAATCAACAGGCGTATTGCAAACCTGGGGAAGTCAGCTGAGTGATTTCTAAGAAGGAAGAACCTGGGAGACACTGAGGAAAACCTGTGCTGAGTAACGCTTGCTAACAGTGAGGAAACTGTTTGCATGGATGAGGAGTTGAGGAGTGGTGTGTAATCGGTGTGTTTGGAAACTAGTTAAGATCTTGTTCACGGGGTGTCATCGAGCATTGGGCAGCCCAAGAAATGGTATAAAAAGGGCTCACAGCACGGTCAGCCTCAGACGGGTGCTCTTGACTTCTCCTCGTTGGTATCTTCAGTAAGTTTGACCCAACTTTGTGACTTAAAGCATCGCGCTTGAGTAGATTTATTTGAGTCTTTCAGAAATACTCTGCTTGTCTTGCTTATGCCTCTTTTTCCTTGAAAACACACTCTTGCGGGCTTTGGTATATGTCATTTTGCTGCAAAACCTGGTGATGGGTGATCTCCAGCTTGGTTGGCACAGGTCGCTCTGGGGGTGGTCTGCATGGCAGTGGGTGAGCAGTGGGTTGATCAAGGTTCCCCGGTGTGTTGCAGGTTTGCTTCCCTGCCCAAAAGATGTCCTACTCCAGCCAGCAGCTCAGATCCCGCTGCTTCCCACCCTGCGAGGTGACCTGCCCGCGGCCGTACGCCAACGCCTGGAACGAGCCCTGTGTCACCTCCTGCGGGGACTCCCGCACCGTAGTGTATCCACCGCCCGTGCAGTGGGTTGATCAAGGTTCCCCGGTGTGTTGCAGGTTTGCTTCCCTGCCCAAAAGATGTCCTACTCCAGCCAGCAGCTCAGCTCCCGCTGCTTCCCACCCTGCGAGGTGACCTGCCCGCGGCCGTACGCCAACGCCTGGAACGAGCCCTGTGTCACCTCCTGCGGGGACTCCCGCACCGTAGTGTATCCACCGCCCGTGGTCATCACCTTCCCAGGCCCCATCCTCAGCTCCTGCCCTCAGGAGAGCTTCGTGGGCAGCTCGACCCCTCTAGGGGTTGGCCGCCCCAGTGGCCTGCAAGGTTCTCTTGTCTATGGGGGCTTCTTCTCCTCCTCCTCTTCTTCCTCCAGCCAGGGGTGGAGCCAACGCTATGGGGGCTGTGGGCCATGCTAATCATGGCAGAAGGTGTGGACGGCTGGAGAACTGACAGCAAGACCTGGACGTGCAACTGAGCTGTGGAGATCTCCAAAGCCTTGGACACCCAAGACTCCCAGCTAATCCTCTGGCACTTGCTGGTGCTGCTCAGCACCCTTGCAAAGCATTCTTCTACTTGTCCTTCTGATGCTTTTATTGCTTGTGATGTTGTTGCTGTAAACCTGCATTAGTTTCTCCAAATGTGTGTTTTCCATTCTGACAGTACTGGTGAGAAATTGGTCTTTTTAGCCTCTCTTGTCAATGCATGTTCCAGTTTTCTGATTTGATGTTGGACCTAGAAAATGTAACAAAATTTCTGCTAGGGGAGTTGCTGTGCTCTCTGATGTGTTAGGCTTTTGTTCTCAACAAAGCCTTCCTGCACGCTGCAAAACAGAACTTGGTTGGCAAAATTAGATTTGCCGTAGGGAAGAAAACACCTTGTGTAAAACGTTCATTCCTTGCTGACAAATTGCTCGTAATCAGGTCTGAGAAACTGGAAACAGCCCTTCATTTTATTTGTTTGTGTTTGTTATTAGTGTAAATGCCGTTTCTTGTTCCAAATAAAAGTCATGCTGCATCCCAATACTGGCATTCTCCTTTTGTTTCATTCCAGACTTCCTTCACGCTTCTCTCCCTTCTATCCCTTTGTTAGCTGCTAATTACAAGTGCACCTACATGCACAGGGCTAGAATACGTCCCGTGCAGTGCATAATTCCTCCTTCCCAGCAGCTGAAACCAGAATCATTGTCTTACATAGTTAATATCATCAGAAAAATGCCTTTACCTTTATGGTCCCAGTTAGGGACCAGAGTTTTAGTGTGTCCACATAAAGAGCAGTAATTTGATCTTGATGCCATACCGAGGCATATTTCGGGCTTGAAGTCATACCGAGGCATAAATATTATTTTTTAAGGACTTAAAAATACTGTTGTACAAACAGAAAGTGCTACTCAACCCCCCCTTTCCCATTGAATTCTCCTTCTCTCAGGTGGCTCATCCGCTCGTGTACTGGTTTTGGACTCCTCCTAGGGTGTAGTAGCCGTGTCAGTACAACCTGGGTGTGCTATGTTATCAGATGAGACAAATTCCACGCACACTGTATGAGATGCCCTCTTGGATGGATGACTCCAAAACCATCCACCGTGGACCTGGAAGAATTGCACCAGAATACCTGGGCATCCCTAGCAGAGTTTGGATTTCAATTATAAACTGAAAAAGATGGTGTTCCTTAATTGTGATGTTCATCAGGCCAAGCCAGGAAGGGTTTTTAGTCACACTCATAAGAAATAGTCCAAAATCAACTCATGGGAGTTTTTGCAGATGCATTTGAGTGTCTTTTTTTTTAATGGTTTTACAATAGAATTATGTGTTTGACATAGATAAAAAATATTCTATGTTAATTTAGTAAATGGATTTGACGATTTTTCGCATACAATGTGTCCATGCGTGCTGTAGCGGTTTGGGGTGTCAGCAGTATTGATGCTCATAGGTAGCTCCCTTTGCCTTTTCAGGAGGGCAGGATGGTTAGAAGAGGGGTGCATCTCCAAGAATTACGTGATTCATCCAGAGTATCTGTAGGTACGTGTCATCAGTGTCATCACCTCCTTTCAGACAAAGTGAAACCAGGTGTGGCAGGAGGAAAAAGACCACGTAGGTTGTTTCCCCTCAACAGCTTCTTCCCTTTGTTTTTATTCCTGTTTATGTGAATTTTCTACTGTAAAGTATCAGTAACTTTAAAAGGTGTCTCTGCAGGCATCGCTGGGAACCAACACCAAGGTGGCCCCAGAAAAGAGGCTTCCTCAGACTTCTTGTATGGGTCACGTGTACAATGTGACACTGCAGTGTTGGCAACAGTTACCAAACACCGATGGACAAAGTGGAATAAAACGAACACTTTAGAGCAAAAGTCTCAAGGTTGCTCAAAACCAGTCATCCAACCTGAAATTCCCTAGAAGGGGGCCTTTAGAAATTCCCTAGAAGGTAGACTTTAGACTCATCTTCTTGAGGTTAAAAAAGCTTTCACAAATTCCATCAACGGGTAAACTCTACTGAAAAAGAGTTTTATCAGTAAATAACTGGAGAACTGAGGACAAGTGCTGGATCTGAGGAAGAAATCTGCTGAAGTAAGCATCTAATCTTCTACATCAGCTGAAACTGCACTTTCATATTCCAGCCCAAGGTTTTCCTAGGGTGATGCATGGCTTCTCTCCCTGACCTGTTTCAACCCAAACCATGAATCGTTCATTACTGAGAAGCCCTGAGGTCTTCACTAACGATCCCCTGAAGTCCTTAACAATGAAAGCTCTAATGAAGCTCTCATTAGCTGAGGCTCCTGTCCTCTATGCCATGGCTGGAGAACAGCAGCTCACTGCTTATAGGCTACTCCACCTAAAGCTTAAAGTGGGACATGTGCTTTGTGTCTCCTGGCCAGGAGGATGAGAACAAACCCTTCTCATTTCCAGACCCATACCTCAGTAGGAAGGTGTCTCTGGAGTTCTGATGTGCCTCATATCAGAGTCATAGGTATTAATGTGCGTGGGTATGATGGGATAAATTGCACAATGTCCCCTTACAGGAGCATGACTTGGAGAAGCAGGGTAGCATCTCAAGCATGTCAGCATATTGTGTTTATGGCTAAACTTTTGAGCAATCTTTGCTCCATGAGGCAATCAGAGAAGTAGGAAAAAGCAATAAAAGAAAAAAAAAAAGAGTTACTCTGCCAGAGTAATGGTGTGAACACAATAGTAATCACCATCACTAAGCAAAAATAATTGCTTTATCTGGGGCAGTTACAGGTGGAGTGAATTTTTGTTTGATAATGCATTAGGACATCATAGATGAGGAATGTTTCACATCCTCCTGATTGCCTAAGAAAAGGTATAAAAGCGCTCCCAGGGCCAGGCTGCTCTAACCATTTCTCCTGACTTGCTCTTTGCTGCGAAGAGGTAAGTCTGAGCTGACACTATTGCTATTACAGTATTGCTGTAAAACTGCAGAAAATTACCCAAAGTGAAACTGTGATTCTTAGAAATGTGTGAGAGGTTTGAAGCTTGCTATCAGAAAGAGCTGTCTCCTACTTATTCAGTGGCAGGCTGTAAATGGGCAGGAGTTTTCAGGGCAAGCTTATTTATAGTGAGATCTAGCAAATTCCTGTTTCTATCGTGCCTTTATGAATCTGCCTTATTTTGTCCATGTGGATTTGTAATTGTGACTACCAAGAAAAGTTGACTTGGCCTGAGCTAGGATATCACCACTAGCAAGAATATTTCATCCTGTTCTTCACAAATATATATGGATTACTTTCAAGCCTGTCATGCATTACATTGTGTACTTGTTACGAGCAGGACTTTCCTCCTTTCTCTTTATTCCCAGCCTTTAATTTTATAGGTTTTAGCAAGGCAGGACAGAGATCAAGAGGAGCTACAAAATGTTTTTATGAGTGATCAAATGACGTTGTGGTTAAAGGAGAGGTCTTCACAAAATGATGTGCAGTCCCTAGTTCTGCCACCTCAGTTATTCTTAGCAGGACATCTTTAACTGGACCACATTCACAGCAGTTGTAGGTATCCTGGAAACCTCCCCAGCAGTGCATTCCCACCCAAATGTGGGATATTCTGCCTTTGTGAGCTTGTCAGGGATGTGGCTGCTGCTTGTTTTATCTTTCTACTGGATGTCCAGGGGAATTCTAGTGCCAGCCGTAGCATCAAACAACTCTGACAGGTGCATTCACTTTTCAGCCTCACTTACCTCTTCCTTAAAGCTGAACTAACAATAACTTGCCTCATACAGCTGTAATTAATGATTACAAGTGGTTCAGACCAGCACAGGGTGCTGCTGTATAAGCACTAGGCAGTGCTTCTGGTTTTTTTTCTGTGGTTATTTATAAAAGAAATGGTGAAACATCAACATTGAGTCAGATTCAAAAGGGAATGAGGGGAAGGAGAAATGGTAAAGGATAGGGGGACAACTCACATTGAAGTACACAATTTCTTTGGTTGTTAATAATGCTTAGAAGTACCAAATTGGCTCCATAATCAGGAGTCAAAAGAAACAGAGACTGGTGCAGGGCAGGGGAGGAAGACATGAGAAAATGAGAAAAGGAACATGGCTGCTGAGACAAAACATAAGTCTTCAACCCTTCATTCTGCTCTTCTTGCTATGTTTTACTCTTTCACTTCAAAGCACAACCTCGGTTCTATCAGTAGCTGAGCTTTCAGCCTTGTTTTGCCTCCGGGTTGTCTGTTCCAGGTTTCTCTCCATCCCTAGAAGATGTCTTCCTACAGACAGATGCTCAGCTCCCGCTGCCTCACACCCTGCGAGGTGACCTGCCCGCAGCCAATCGCCAACGCCTGGAACCAGCCCTGCGTCACATCCTGTGGCGATTCGAGAGCTGTGATCTACCCACCACCCGTGGTCATGACCTTCCCAGGACCCATTCTCAGCTCCTGCCCTCAGGAGAGCGAGGCAGCTCAGCACCATCCAACATTGGGAGCTTGTTTGGATCCATGAGCTCTCTGGGTCCCAGCAGCTCCTACAGCTCTAGGAGCTTGTACAATTACGGGAAGTCATATTCTTCCTACGGATCGTGTGGTTACGGGTTTGGGAGCTGCAGACCGTGTTAAATGTGCAATGAATGAGCAGAAACCACCCACCAGAGAAGAAGTGTTGCCTCCCCAAACCATTACCGGCATTGCTGTCCTGGAGCATGAACTCTTGACAAAATCACACTTACATGTCGTTCTCAAGCTTACGATTTAATTTACTTTTCTGACTATTCCTTCCAGTGGTTCCTGATAGTAATGACTTTGAATTAGTCAAACCAATGATCTTTGGCTGGTTGAAAGCGGGATGAGATTGTGTAAATCTTCCCATGCCATGGAGAAGAACGAGTAATGTATGAGGAATGCCTAGCCCTGGAGCAATTCTTTGCTTGCAGCCTATAATGAGAGCCTGGCAATATTTCCCCTGTGTTTTTCATTCAGTAAAATCTTTAACTTCTTGCTTTCTCATTAAATTATTATGCATCAAAATTCTGAGCTTTCTTGTTCTTTTTTTTGTTGACTCTTTTTGGTTTATATGCCATTTGGAGTGAGCACCAATCCCTTTGTTTTCCTTCAACACCTAAAGTTGGAAGGTGACCAGGTCCTTTAAGCAGTCACAAACATAATGACTGTCTTCTGCACAAAAGTAATTTCATGCTGGATAAACATGTTTTGTAACTTTACAATTAACTTTGAGATTTCCTCCAGGTGTGGTTACCATGTGTGTTTGCTACATGCTAACAAAGAAAGTTAAACACACGAGTAACTTTGAAGATCTTCCTTGTGTCTCGCTACTTGCCCGAGGCTGCAATTTAATTACGGCCCCGTGCATTGGTTTTACGATGTTTTTTTGTTGTTTAAAAATAACGCATAATGGTCTGCGGGTAGAACTTTCCTTTGAATAGCCAACAGGAATTTTTAACTGAATGGCAAATCTTGGCCAAAATTCTTTCAACTTTCCCATGAATACCTCTAAATTCTTGGCAAGCCCAGTTAAAACAAATGAAAGAGTAATTCTTAAGTCTTCCCTGCAAGAAGGCCAAATAATATTTTCCACCTTGGGAAGTTTACACCTGAATTTCAGGCTGCTCACAGTTGACTGTAGACAAGGGGCATGTTCAGTTTTTCTTTTTGTTCAACTGCAACATGGTTCCAGCTTTCTCAGTGTGTCCTGTAGAGCTGTTTTTTCTAGTGATGCAATTTGTATACAATTAATGCAGCTGGTAAGAGACATTCACCCTGCCCTATTCTTGCCATGCCAACTAGGACTCTGATGGCCCAGAGGTTGTTCTTAGGAATGCCAGCAGTGCCCTGACAAACTTCACCATACTTAAGCCAGCTAATTCCAGGCAAACCCCAGTGTCTCACTGCAGAAATTTGTTTGAATAGGATCAAGTATGTGGAAACAACTTCAAAGGCTTTGGAGGTGTGACTACGCTTGTAAAACTAGCCGAAAAGAAATGAGGCTACAATGAGGCAGCCAGGCAACACCTCTTTCTTGTTATGATGTGTCTGAAGGTTTTTTCCTTGTTTTCCTGTTTCCTCTGTCTCCAGTGCAGTCACTACGAGCTTGGTGCAGGTATCTAAAGGACTAAATCACGAAAATCACATATTTTTCAAGACATTGCCGTGATGTTGATCACTTTTGAAGCCCTCAAGATTTTTGTTTTCATCCTACACAGAGCAGTAGAAATGCATTGATCCCCTTCTCAGCTTCTCTTGGTGCCCCTCTGCAGCGGACGGGTGTAGTCATACATCCTTCCATGTGGGTGCTGTCGG